>NC_081423.1:42830281-42975281 GCF_949786415.1 Peromyscus eremicus
GAGAACAATAAGATGCATGTACAGCCCTTAGTAACTTCAGGGATATAGGAGGGGCTGAGCTCATAAACACCAGGTAGAATGGGCACTCAGGAAACAGGATGTTTTGCAAGCACTGAGCATACAGTACAGAGTGAGCATGTGGGACATCAGCCCTGTCCTGGCATGTACTCACTTAGCACACTGTCCTATCTGTTAACTGTGTAAGCCAGTCTGTCCTTAAATTCATTATCCTCCTGCCTCAGTAGCTTGAGTCTCAAGATTACTGGTGTATGCTACTGTATAAGGGAATGGCCAATGCCCTAGAGCTAAACAGGGTGGGGGATTTTGCTGGATAGTTTTATGTCGACTTGACACAAGGTAAAGTCATCTCAATTTAAAAAATGCCTCCATAAGATCGGGTTGTAGGCAGGCCTGTAAGACAGTTTCTTAGTGATTGGTGGAGAAGGGCCCAGCCCATTGTGGTTGGAGCCATACCTGTGGTGGTCCTGGGTTCTATAAGAAAGCAGGTTGAGGCCAGGCATTGGTGGCACACACCTTTAATCCCAGCACTCAGGAGGCAGAGGCGGGTGGATCTTTGTGAGTTCGAGGCCAGCCTGGTCTACAGAGCGAGATCCAGGAAAAGGCGCAAAGCTACACAGAGAAAAACCCTGTCTCGAAAAACCAAAAAAAATAAAAAAATAAAAAAAAGAAGAAAGAAAGAAGGCAGGTTGAGCAAGCCATGGAGAGCAAACCGGTAAGCAGCTTCCCTCCATGGCCTCTGCATCAGCTCGTGTCTCCAGGTTCCTACCCTGTTTGATTTCCTTCCTGCCCTGTCCTGATTTTCTTCAGTGATGAGCAGTGATACGGAAGTGTAAGCCAAATAAACCCTTTCCTCCCCAACTTGTTTTTTTGGTCATGGTGTTTCATCACAGCAGTAGCAGATTCAGGCTGAAGGGACTGCCTTGGACTTCACATTGAAGCAGCAAATGAGAAGATGAGCACAGATAAGGAGTACGTACCGTTGTAACCTTTCAGTGGAGCTGGCCCTCAAGCCTGTTCTGTCTCTCCTAGCCAGTGTTGAACCCCTGGACCCTGCTGTTGTCCTGCTCTAGCTGCTTTGTACCTCCAGTGCCATCTCACATTGGCCCAGAGAGATCAACAGGCTCTGCTCAGTCTTGTTTGTGTGTGTAGGTTTGGTTTCTGGAAGATGGCAATATGAAGATTGAACTGGTTTGAAGACTTTAGAGAACAGGAAGTGAAAGGGCCAGGTGTCATCAGCTGAGATCTCCACCTCAGGCTGTCTGAGTCCTCTTCACACAGAAAATGGGTACCATAGGTAGGAGATGCGAGAGGACCTAGGCTCATGTCGGACATGTCCCAATGTCAGCTACACAGTTGCCTTTTAGATGTCAGGTAAATGCTAAGGTGGGTAGAGGACAGCCAGAGCCAGAGTCAGGCCAGTTCAAAATTGCCAGCTGGTCAAGAAATCTGGCCAGGGTGGGTTATAGCCCCTGATCTCCAGCATTGAATTGGCCCCTCTGCTACCAATCACACTGTCCTCATCTCAGGGTTCTTCTAGATGCTTAGTCATGTGGTATGGAAACTACTGAAGGCTTTTCTCACAGATACATGGCACCTGGACAGACAAAGCCCTCTACTTTCCAGTCTCCATCTGCCTTCCTCTCTGGAAGTGTGTGAGTCTTCTTCTTTGTGGACCATGGTCTCCATGGTGTATAGGGGTTTCTGGACTGGAGTTTGTATGTCTCTCCCCATGATATTCATAGCTGACAAAACTGTTGTCCCAGGCCACTGTTACTCTTTCATATCCACGGCAGTCTTATAGGTGGAGAGATAAGGGACTAGGTATGGAGAAGTCCTGTGACTTGTCGGGAAGAGCTGGGCCAAAGCATAGACCAGACCAGCTCCTGGCTTCCTGGATAGATGTGGATCAGCTGCCTGCCAAGTGGGCCAGCTAGAGGATCCAGTCTGGGCTGTCCTTGTTTAAGTGTGCTTTCTTGTGGGCTGTTTTCCCATCATGTTTGTGGGCTGTCTTTCCATCATGCTCCTGCCCTGTTTTTTTTGTTTTTTGTTTTTTGTTTTTTTAATGAAGAGGGGCTCTGCATGGAACTGGTCATGACTACTGTGCAAAGCTGATGCCCAGAGGCTGTCCAACATCTATCATTCTTCCCTCTGCCACAAACAGCATCATCTTCTAACAGTCCTGCAGCTGTGGGCAGCCTGTCAGGGAAAAGGCTTTTAATAACAGCCCCTTTCCCCACCCGCCCTCTGGCAGGGGCTAGGCTTGCAGGGCCCTTAGGCCAGTTGAAACAGAGGGGAGGAGGTAAAGCCCATATCTGTAGGCCTGCCTACTATGTGCCAGGGCTGTGGGATCTGTTGTTTTTGTTTACTTTTGTTCTTTAAGGTATAATTCATATAACACAAAATTAACCACATTAAAGTGTAGAATTCAGTTGCATTTAACACATTCACAGTGCTATGAAACCATGCTCTAGTTGAAGCTGTTTTCAGCTTCCTGGAACACCTCATAACTCTTCAGCCATCCTGCATCCCACTTCCTATTCCCAGGTGATCACTACTGTGAATCTGCTTTCTTTTACTATGAGAATTTCATAAAAATGGAATCATAGAACTTGTGACCTTTGATCTGGCTTCTTTCACTCAACTAATGTTCTCATGGTTCACCTATCTTAAGTACTGTTTAGAATTTCATTTTTTATGGCTGTGTAATATTCCAGGGTATGACTGCACTATATTTTGTTTATTCATTCCCCAGTTAATGACATCTGGGTTATTCCTAGCTTTTGGCAAATAGAATAGTGTTGCTGTGAATATTTGTACATAGCAGTGATTCTCAGCCTTCCTAATGCTGCAACTCTTTAATACAGTTCCTTATGTTGTGGTGACCCCCAACCATAAAATTATTTTGTTGCTATGTCATAACTGTTATTTTGCTACTGTTATGAATTGTAATATAAATATCTGATATGCAGGATATCTGATATGTGACTCATGTGAAAGGTCATGACCCAGAGGTTGAGAACCATAGGTGTATAGTTTTTTGTTTGAATATCTACTGTCAGCTTTTTCCAGTGGAGACCTGAGGGTTAGATATGGACTGCTGCGTTTCTGCTCATGGGGTGGATTTGAAGCCAGAGATTGGCCTCAGACTGTCAGGTGATAGATCCTGCTGTGAAGCTGCCTAGAGCCAGTGCTCCTCACTTAGATGACACTGGTGTGGGATGAGGGCCATGCTGTCTCAGCCACTTGGAGATTTCTACTTTTTCTGCCCTTTCATCTCACTTGATGAGCTGCTGAACTACAGAGGGATCTAGGACAGTATAGGGACTGTTAGCAAGAGGGCTGGAGGGTCCAGGACGGAAAAGCTGGACAGCTCAGGGATGCAGGCTTACTGGAAACTGAGGTGCCTGGGAGCTGTTGGAAGGGGCTCATGGTGCTCAGAATTGGGTCTCAGAGGATCTTGGATTTGTTGAAGCAGAAAGGTCTTCTCTGTCCTTTTGCCCCACAGGATTACAGTGTTTGTTTGCTTGTTTGTTTGTTTATTACTTTTGGCACTTCATTCTTTGAAACAAAACATGGAACTTGAGCCTGGCTTGGTGGTCCTTGCTGGCAGCCTCAGCACTAAGGAGGTTGGGGCTGGAGGATGATGAGTTCAAGGCCAGGGCAAATGGTACCTTAGTGCTTATAAAACATTTTGTCTCATGGGTTCTTAAAAGGATACTAGAACTGCTGGCTTAGCTCAAGGTGGTCTATTTTCAAACGACTCCATGTAGGCGGAATTTCTCTGTGTCTTGGCAGCCACTTCCCAAATAACCACTCAGAGGCTTAATATTAATTATAAATGCTCAGTTGATCGCTCAGGCTTGTTACTAGCTAACTCTTATATTTTAAATTGGCCCATATTTCTTATCTGCCTTCTGCCACATGGTTCATGGCTAGTTACCTCATTTTCTACATGTCCTGTTTCCTCTGCTGGCATCTCCAGACTCTGCCCTTCTTCCTCCCAGCATTCTCAGTCTGGCTCTCCTTCCTAAACTTATCCTGTCCAGCTATTGGACAATCAGCTTCTTTATTAAACCAGTCACAGTGACATATATTCACACAGTGTAAAGGAACATTCCACACCTAGGAGTGATGAGCCTGCTGTGAAGAGTGCAGTTTGGAAAGACACAGGGCAGTAGCTAAGGGAGACAGGTTAGTGAGTGCAGGTTTGGCAGATGGGTGCCAGGGATGCAGAGCAGGAGTGACAGCAGATTTTGTTGACATTACCTTTTCTGGCCACCAGCATGCTCTGGATTGGTTCATACTTTCAACTGCTCCAAAGCTCCTAGCGACCTAATGAAGTCCCTCCTAGGCCTTACCAACTAAAAGTACCATCATCTCCCAGTAACACCACTATGACTTTGCCTTTGGGAACATTCAAGATCCAAACTACAGCAACCCCCAGTTACCCATCCTGGCATATTTTATAAGCATTTCTACATCCTATCCATCTGTGGTCTGCTTCAGTAGCCCCTTCTGCTTTATGTTTCCACCTCCAGATTTAGAAAGGCTGCTTGCAGGGTTTTACCAAACATCTCCAGAGGGTGCCAATCACCAGAACACAGTCCATGTAAGAAGTGCTGGCCCTGTGCATTGGCAGGAGGTCCCGGAACAAATGACTGTGTAGTGTGTATGTAATTTCATGCAGTCTTTTGGGCAATGTGTGATGATCACTCAAGAGGACCTTATTCTGCTTTGTGTTGTTTCTGTAACTCACTATCTATGGAATAATTGCACTGTCAGCATCCAATGTTCTATTTCTTACCACATGTTGCCACATGCTACTATCTGAGAGCATAACATTTCCCGTGTCTTGCCATCATGGTTCATATAGCAGCCCCACGGTAAGCTTGTCTGCCTGGGTGTTGTCTTCTTGGTACTGGATTCTGACCATTGTCATTCTTGTGACCTGGGGGCATAGGGTGGGAAAGTTGGAGGTTCAGACTGGCTTGCCAGTGTTCCAAGAAGGCCTTATCAGCCATAGTCCTAACATGCCTAGGGAGCAGTTCCATTTCTAGCCCAGTGTTACTGACCAGAGTAAGTATCGCTGGAGTCCCCTACCCACATGTTTGCTTTTCAGCCACTGGAGTCTCTGGACTAGATTGAGCTAGCTAAGGGCTGGATTCCTATTCCTATAATGACTGTGCTGTTGTTATAAGAGAAGGAGCTGAGCTGGTGGGGTTTGGGAGATAGGCCCTCATAGGGAGCAGGTACTGCTAGAGGGTGTGAGTTCTTCCCATGCATCCTTCTGTGTAAGCCCGAAGTGCTAAATGTGTGGAAAGGAGCTGAGCAGGAGGGCAGTGCAGTAATTACAGATCAGCCCAGCACATACTCTAAAAGTAGTTGACCTAAAGCAGTTGCAGGACTTACTGTTCTCCAGAGGTGTGCTGCCTTGAGGGGCTGATGTGGGACGGTGAAACATGGTTACCTTTGGAAGGGCATCAAACCTGGAGACCTTGGGAGTGGTGGTTTCATGGGTCATTTGGTGGCTACCACACTAGTCAGACTTCCTCCTTCCATGCCCACTTGCTGTCTGAAGGAGAGGATGAGTCCTAGGGAGCAGAAACCTGCTGGGAATCCTGTCACTGACTGTGCCCCCTCCAGGCTCTTTGAGTCACACAGACCATGTGAAGCTAGAGCCAAACTTGTCTGTTCTGGGTGCCTTGAAGCTGATTGTGATAGGGTGGCAGTGTCCAGAAGCCAGACTATGCCTGAAAAAGCATTTATTTAGTAGTTTAATTGTGCTTTGTGAAACAGATTAGAGTATTGGCTTCTACCCTTGCCCTACTCATTTGGTCTGGTTGGAGACATTTGATCTAGCTCAACCCAAATTGGCTCTAGAAGGATGGTTAAGAGACTTGCCACCATGACAGAAGAAGCCCTGCAAGATGGAGTCTGAGATCCTGTGACTGCCACAGACTGCCACTGGGCTAGCAGAGTGCATAACTGTAGCTCGGGACTGAGGGTCTTGAGGATTGACTTCAAAGACTTTTTTGACTACAACTATGGGTTCTAGGACTGCAGCAGGTTCTTGCCAATGTTCTGGTGTGTAGATAAGATGGAGGAAGATACAGTAGATTTCGTTTTGTGGAGTTTTAAATTCTTATTTAATTACATTTTAAATTTTGTTTATTCTGTTGAGACATGGTCTCACAATGTATCCCTGGCTAGTCTGCATCTCACTGTGTAGACTAGGCTGGAATTAAAGACATGTGCTTCCATGCCCAGCAACCCTATTTTAATTAAACCTTTACACCAAGATCATTGTAGATAAATCCTGCTGCTATAAGGTGACATGGTGATCTCAGTACCTTCACCCAGTGCCCCATCATGGCACCCCACAGCACTGAGGGGTGGATGTATATGTCATAGCAGGTTGCTGAAGCTGGTGTAGGCAGGAGCATCACATCCCTCGCACCCACACCTTCATCTGCCACAACAATCCTGTTGGGTCCTTCCTCTAGATTCTCAGGGAGGTTTGAGTGGAATCTCACAGCACGTCACCTGTGGGGTGGCTGTTGTACTTGTCTCGGTCTCTGGCAGCCCAGAGAATTGTGTATGGGGTAGATCGTGTGATTCCACTGCTGACTGGTGGAGCACATGGCCCATGGAGTTTGTTACCTCTTTCTGCACCTCTAAGTCTTCTAGACTGCTGCCATCGTCCGTTGTGTGTAACTTTTGTGTCACCGCTCTCATTTCTTTGGAGTAAAGTACACAGGGATATAGTTCTGGTGAAATGGTAGTTTCATAGTTAGCTTATAAGAAACCGCCACACCGATTCTCAGTGATGTTGTATGAATGCCCACTTACTTTTATGTCTTTGGCAGCATTTAGAGTCTTTGTATAAATGTACATATATAGTTTAAATGAACAAAACTGTCTGGGCTGACACTACTTCCTCCAAGAGTCAACCCCACCCCCACCCCCACCCACCCCCACCCCCACTCCCGCACTGGGCATGAGAAGCTGTCTTTTGAATTGTTGGTCAGGGCTGTCCAAGAGACTCTCAAAACATTGCAGGCTGTTGCCCTTGACTAACCCCCGGAGATGAAAAGTTTAGTCCCCATTGCTGCACTTGAGACACAGGGCCCAGAGGTCCCTGAGCTGGAACTGACCCGAAAGCCTCCTCCCTGAGGACTAGCTTCATGGTACCAGAAGGCACCATGCCAGCTTCCAAAGGAGGGAGGCAGCCACAGGCCTACCCAAGTTGTGATGCCTATAAACTACAACAATGACCAGCATGGCACGATAATCCTAAAGGTTCAGTACTGGCAAGCATAACTGTAAAGACAACCAAGTAGGCTTCATCCCAGAGAAGCAAAGTTGGTTCAGCATATGTCAATCAATAAATGTAATGCACCATATAAACAAATCTCAGGAAAGAAACCACGTGATTTTAGTTGACACTGAAAAGGCATTTGACAAAGTTCAACATGCCTTCATGATAGAAGTTCTAGAAACTTCACAAACAGATGAGACATACTTCAAAATAATAAAGGCTGTATGCAGCAAACCTATAGACAACATTAGATTCCATGGAAATTTACCTAGGACATTTCTTTTAAAATCAGGAGTGAGACAAGGGTTTCTACTCTGTCCCCTCTCATTCCTAGTACTGAAACCCTAGCTATAGCCGTTAGAAAAGAGAAAGACATAGAGGGGTAACACGGGAAGGGAAGGAGTCAAACCATCTCTGTTTGCAGATGATGTGATCCTTAACTTAAAGGACCCTATTGAGTCTACTAGAAAACTAAGTTACAGTATACAAAATCAATATTTAAAAAACAGTTGTCTTCATTAATACTAATAGCCTACTCCAAGAAATAAATTAAGAAAAATATTCCTTTCAAAATACTGCCCCCCCCCCCCCGCCCAATTATTTAGGAATATCTTTAACCAACGAAGAGAAAGACTTCTATGAAAATTGTTCAGTGTTTTAGACATACTTACCACCTTTCAGGAGCCCAGAGCATCAGGCCACTGTTTTTAAAGGCTTTGGAAGCTGAGCATGATAGTACATACCTGTAACCTCAGCACTTGGGAGACTGAGGGTAGAAGATTTTGGGCTACATAGCCATATCCTGATTTTGTTTTGTTTTGTTTGGTGTTTGTTTATTTGTTTTTTGTTTTTTTTTTTTTTTTTAAAGGAAGAGACAAAGGCTGAAGGCTTAATTATGCTTCTTGGTCTTGCAACCCCTTCAGAGCCCCGCCTAAGAAATAACCTCTGGTTTGTACTGTTGTAAGTAGGGAAGTCACTGGGGTAGTGGTATCCCTTGGGTCTTACATGACAAAATCACAGGCATGTGTTAGTTTTGAAACATGTTATTGTTCTAATGATGGAGGCAAGTCACTAGATGCTGGCCTAGGTGGTCAGGACAGTCCTTGAGGAAGGGACATGGAATCCTAAGGTGTAGGTGGCTTCATAAAGTGATAGGGTGTGCTGGGGATCTGGGAGGGACAGCAGCAGGCCCTCTAGCCTGGCTGTAGAGAAGGACAGCCATGGGGCTTTGTGGGGCGCTGTGTGTGTAGAGGAGGTGTGTCTGGGTCTTTTTGTGCTCAGTAAGATTAACTGAAGGGCTAAAGGTAGTTCCCAGCAGCACTTGCAAGGGTTCTATGGAGATAAGGGATGGCTGCTTCCTTTGTGTGTTTTGCTTCTGTAGATGGTTGTGCATTGTACTATGACATTGGCCTGTGTGGCTAGCCTTTCAGGTTCCTGGTATCATCCGGCTATTGGTACCAAATCAGCCCTTGAGGAGTTGTTGTGCCACCCCGTGCTCCATAGGGCCAGCTCAGTCTTGGGCATCCTGCTCTCTTACTCATCTAGCCCACATCAGCTCCTGCAAATCATAGTTATAGCCCTTGGGGCCTTTGACCTTATCTCTGACTGGGGCAGAATCACCTGAAAACTCACCCCCTGCAGTGGCCTGACTTCCTTAGGATGGGAAGGAGAACTTTGTTTACTCACATGCTTGCAGTGTGGCATAGAAACAATCAATTTTTCCAGTATCAGACTTAGGTCTTGGTAAATGACTGTTTTGAGGCAATCTTGCTCTGTAGTTCAGCCTGATATTTGACTTTGAGAGAGAGCACACATACATGCAGGTATTTGCTTGCTGTGACATGTGTGTGGAGGACAGAGGACAACTATTTGAGGAGTTGTATCTCTCTTTCCAGTATGGGATCAGGGGATTGAACACAGGTTGTCAGGCTTGCGCATTTTTTAATTTTAATTTTTTGTGACTATAATATAATTACAGTGTTTCTCCCTTCCCTTTCCTTAAAACCCTCCAGGGCTGTAGGATGGTCTTTCTGCATGCTGTGAATGTGTTGCTTCCATTGGTTAATAAATAAAGCTGCACTGGGCTATGGCAGGGCAGGATGGAGCCAGGTGGGAAATCCAAGAGAGATAGAGGGGGAAGAAAGGCGGAGTCGGGGCGGGGGGGGGGGGGGGGGGGGACGGGGACGACACGATCCAGCTGCTGAAGGAGCAACAAGATGCCAGCAGACCAGTAATGCCATGGCTGTGCGACAATACATAGATTAATAAAAATGGGTTAATTTAAGATATAGTAGCTAGCTAGCAATAAGCCTGAGCCATAGACCAGTTTGTAATTAATGTAAGCCTCTATATGTTTGTTTGGGACCAAGTGGCTGCGGGACACAGGAAAACTTCTGTCTACACTCCCATATACCCCTCTTGCTTTCTTTCAATTTCATGGCCTCTTTTTTTTTTCATTAATTGTTATTACATACATACATGTTTATGTATTTACATATGTATTCCTAAATATAACCTGCTTGGTCCTTATGTTACTTGTATGTATGCTTTTGGGGGATGACTATTTGGTATTGGGGAAGACTATTTTTTTCACTCTTAGCATTCCAGTTGCCTGTGGTGCTTTGTGTAGAGTTGAAGCCTCATGGGCTTTTCCACTTCCTCTTTGCCATGTCCATTGTTATATGCTTGTTCATGTCATGCTTAGGCAGCCATGTTGGTGAGATTTTATGGGTATAGCTCTTGACATTACTGGCACAGTCTTACAGCAAATTCCCTGATCTGTTGAGTCTTTCTGCCTCTTCTTCCACAATGTTCCCTGAGCCTTACTTAGGTGCAAGAGTGTTTTATAGATGTATCCATTGGGACTGGGCTCAACAACTCTGCATTTTGATTGATTGTGGGGTTTTTTGTTGTTGTTGTTGTTGTTGTTGTTGTTTTGTTTTTTTGTTTTTTTTTGTAGTGGTCTCTGTTGTTACAAAGAGATGTTTCCTTGATGCAGGGTGAGAACTCGCCTTATCCCTGGGCATCAGGTCAAATGTTTTAAGTTGTAGTTAGGTATTATGTTGCTTTTGTAAAGGAGTGGCTGTAGGTCTTCTAGCATATATGACTTCACTAGCTCTAAGTGGTTAGCTAGGTTTCCAGAACCAGGCATGGTTTCCTTCTTGTTGAATGTATCTTAAGTTATCACCAATGTATGCTTGCCACTACTGCACTCAGGGTAATGGTGCCATGCTGGTAGTTGATGTGGTTCCTAGGCATCATAGCTGGGTAGAACTGTTGGTTGCCTCCCTTCTATGGAAACTTTCATGGCACCTTCTGGTACCATGAAAGAGGGCTTCTCATGTCTCGTATTGGGGTTTTGGCTAGGTGGTCTTTGGCTCTTGGAGGTAGTACTGTCAGATGAGAAAAGTTTGTTAAAATTGTATGTATATTTATACACAGAATTATGTGTATTATAGTTTTTTGAGGTAACTAGTAGTATGCTTGTGATTTTCAGACATCCTTGTTATTTTATCCACCTCCGTCCTCCTCTGTTAACTTCCCTCCCCTCTCCCTAAAGAGCCTCCCTTTCCCATATCAGATCAGTGTATCCCATTCTCCTCCTTTGCTCTTCTCTGTATTTACCTCCCTCTCCCTCCCTAAAGCACTCCCACTTCCATCTCCCAGATCAGATCACTCGAACTCTGCTGTTTCCCTCTCTGTTGTTACTGAACCCCTTTCTTGGCAGTGGTTCCATTTTACTTTCCCAGTTTCTAAAGATTTGAAGCTAGGAGCCCCTATGAGAGAGAACATAAAGCATGTGTCTTTCTGGGTCTGGACTATTTCACTCAATATGATCTCTTCTGGTTCTATCCATTTACCTGTGAAGTTCATGTTTTCATTTTGCTTTACAGTTGGATGGTGTATATGTACCACATTTCCATTATCAATTCATCAGATGAAGGACATTTCCTTTGTTTTCATATCCTAGCTGTTATGAATAGGGCAGTAATGAATATTCTATGGAGTAGGATGTTGAGTCCTTTGGGCATATATGCCAAGGAGTAGTATGGTAGGGTTATATGGTAGATTTACTTTTAGCTTTTTGAGAATTCACCACACTGATTTCCATAGTGGCTTGCACTAGTTTGCAGTCCCATCAATGGTGAGTGAATGAGGGTTCCCTTTTCTGCACATCCTCTCCAGCACTTGTTATTGGTTGTTCCATTGATCATTGCTATGCTGACTAGAGTAAGATGAAATCTCAAAGTTGTTTTGGTTTGCATTTTCCTAATTGCTAGGGAAGGTAAACATTTTTTGAGATATTTGTTAACCAATTTTTTTCTTCTGAGAACTCTGTTAAGGTCTCTAGCCTGCCTCCCTTCCCTCCCTCCCTCCCTCCCCCCCTCCCTCCCCCCCCTCTGTCCCTCCCTCCTCCCTCCTTTATTTATTTATTTATGTTGGTGTTTTTTTTGTTTGCTTTTTTGAAACAGGCTTTTTCCATGTCGCCTTGGCTGTCCTGGAACCCACTTTGTAGACCAGGCTGGCCTGAAACTCAGAGATCTGCTTGCCTCTGCCTCCTGAGTGTGGGGATTAAAGGTGTGTGCCACCACACCTGGCCCATTTTTCTAATGAGTCATTTGTGGTTGTTTGTTTATTTGACTCTTTGTTTTCTTTCTTTCTTTTTTTGAGTTCTTTATTCTGGATATTAATTCTCTGTCAGATTTGTAGCTGGCAAAGACTCTTTATTCTGTGGGCTTCCTCTTCACCCTGTAGATTGTTCTTTTAGTTTTGCAGAAGCTTTTAGTCTTATGAAATTCCCCTTGTCAGTTGTTGGCTTTAATTCTTGAATTAACAGAGTCCTATTCGGAAAGTCCTTTGCTACACCTGTATCATTAGAGTCCTGCCTAGTTATCATTAGAGCACTGCCTACGTTATCATTAGAGCACTCCCTGTGTTTCCTTCTAGCTATTTCGGTGCTTTAAGAGTTAGTTTTTGTTCAAGGTGATAGACACAGATCTAATCCAATTTTCCCAGAAGCATTTGTTGAAGATGTTTTCTCTTCTCCAGCTTATGTTTTTGGTGTCTTTGTCAAATATTAAGTGGCTGAAGTTACATGTACTCATGTTTGGGTCTTTGATTTTTTTTTTTCCCTTTGTTGGTCTACATGACTGTGTTTGTGCCAGTACCATGTTCTTTTTATTACTGTGGCTCTGTAATATATCTTAAAATCTTGAATGCCAATTCCTCCAGCATTGTTCTTTTTGCTCTGGGTTGCTTTGGCTATCAGGGGTCTTCTGTGGTTCCATATGGATTTTAGGATAGTTTTTTTCTATTTCTGTAAAGAATGAGATGGGGATTCTGATTGAGATTGCATTGAATTGGAGAATAGTTTATGGTAAAATTGTCATTTTCATGATGTCATTTCTGTTATTCCATGAGCATGGGATATCTTTCCATTTTCTAGTGTTTTTATCTCTTTAGAATTTTAAAGTTTTATTTGCAGAGGTCTTTGATTTCCTTGGTTAGGTTTATTCCTGGATATTTTATTTTCTTTGAGGCTATTGTGAATGGGTGTGTGCCCATGATCTCCTTCTCTGTGTGCTTGTTGTGGTGTATAGAAAAACTCCTGGGGCTTATGCAGGGACTCTTGGCTCGGCCTGGGAGGAGGGGACTGGACCTGCCTGGACTGAGTCTACCAGGCTGATCTCAGTCCTCGGGGGAGTCTTTGCCCTGGAGGAGATGGGAATGGGAGGTGGTCTGGGGGGAAGGGGAGGGGGCGGGACGGGGGAGAACAAGGGAATCCGTGGTTGATATGTAGAATTAAATTATATTGTAAAATAAAATAAAATAAAAAGAAAAGCTCTTGATTTGTGCCTGGTGATTCTGTATCTTCCACATTGCTGAATTTCTTTATCACTTCTAGAAGATATCTGGTAGAATTTTTGAGATCTCTAGTATATAGTATCATATCATCTACAAATAGGGATAGTCTGACTTCTTCTTTCCTTGTGTGTATGCCTTTAATTTCCTTTTGCCTTATTGCACCAGCTAGCACTTCAAGCACAGTACTGAAAAGGAGTGATGATGGTGGACCTCCTGTCTCTTTCCTGACTTCAGTGGGATTGCTTCAAGCTTTTCTTCATTTAGGATGATGTTGGCTGTGGTTACAGCTTTTATTGTGTTACAATATGTTTCCTGTAGCCCTACTTTCTCTAGAATTTTTATGAAAGCATGTTGGATTTTGTCAAAGGCTTTTTCTACATCTATTGAGGTGAGCATGTGAATTTTGTCTTTAAAACCCATTTATGTGATTTAATGCATCTGTTGATTTGTATATGTTCAACCATCCCTGCATTTCAAGGATAAAACTAACGTGGTCATGCTGGATAATCTTTTTGATGTATGTCTGTATTCTGTTTGAAAGAATTATTTAATGAGTTTTTTTTTTTTAATTCATTGGGAATAGAGGCCTGCAGTTTTCTTTCTTTCTTTCTTTCTTTCTTTCTTTCTTTCTTTCTTTCTTTTTTTTTTTTTTTTTGTTGTTGGTTATTTGTGTTATTTTTTCCTGGTTTAGGCATTGGAGTGATAACTGGCTTTGTAGAAGGCGTTTAGGAGTGTTCCTTATGTTTCTTTTCTTTTTTGAATAACTAAGAAACATTAGCTGTAGATCTTTGAAAGTCTAGATTTCTGCTGTGATTTTATCTGGCCTTGGACTTTTTCTCTTTTTTCTTTTAAGCAGGAAGGCTTTTATTACTATCTTATTGTCCTCATTTGTTGTGGGTCTGTTTAGGTTCCTGACTTCTTGGTTTAATTTTTGTAGTCTGTTTGAATCTAGAAATCCTCTCATTTCTTTTAGGTTTTCCAGCTTAATATGGAGTACAGGTTTTTTAAAAATATTCCCTTATAATATTATGGGTTTCTTCAGTGTCTGTCATGTTTCCCTGTTCATTTCTGATTATGTTAATTTGAGTCCTTTCTTTCCTTTTAGTTAGTTGGCCAAGGGTCTGTCAATCTTGTTTATCTTCTTAAAGAATCAGATCTTAGAGTCATTGTTTCTTTGTATTGTTTTGTTTCTATTTCATTGACTTCTGGTTTTTACTTTTTCTTGCTGTCACTTGTGTTTGAATTTGGTTTGTTTTTCTTTATCCAACTTTTGAGTTGCACTCTTTCTGATTTTTTTAAGGTAGGCACTTAGATTTATAAATTTCCCTCATAGGACTGCTTTCAATATGTCCCAGAGGTTTTGTTATATTGTGTTCACATTTTCATTTAATTCTAGGAAGTTTTTTTTATTTCTTTCTTGATTTCTTCTTTGACCTATTCATCATTCAGTGATGAGTTGTTTAATCTAAATTTGTGTATTTACTAGAAATTTGTTTGTTGTTGATTTTAATTTTTTGTTTTTCGAGACAGGGTTTCTCTGTGTACCTTTGTGCCTTTCCTGGAACTCACTTGGTAGCCCAGGCTGGCCTCGAACTCACAGAGATCCGCCTGGCTCTGCCTTCTGAGTGCTGGGATTAAAGGCGTGCGCCACCACCGCCCAGCGCGATTTTAATTTTTATTGTATTGTGGCAAGATAGCATACAAGGAGTGATTTCAGTCTTTTTTATTCATAAAGATTTGTTTTGTGTCCCAGGATGTGGTCTATTTTAGAAAAGCTTCCATGTGCTGTTGTGTATTTGGTATTTGGGTGGAATATTCTGTAGATATCCATTAATTCCATTTGATACATCAATTAATTCTAATGTTTTTGTCTTTATTTTTTGTCCAGATGACCCATCTATTCGAGAAAGTGGGGTATTGAAATGGAGTACTCATTATTAATGAATGTTAATCTGTGTCTCTAAACCCAGTAATAGATTTTTAATGAAATTGGGTGCCTCAGGGTTTGATACATGTTTAAGATAGTAGAGTCATCTTGGTTAGCTGTTCTATTGGTTAGAGTGAAGTGTCCCTCTTTGTCTCTTCTGATTCATTTTAGTTTGAAGTCTGTTTTCTCAGATATTAGTGTAATGATGTATGCTTGCTTCCTGTCCCAATGGATTAGCGTGCTCTTAATCATCTTTTCACTTTTTTAAAAAGCTGAGATGTGTTTGTGTTTTCTTGGTCATCGAGCAGAAGAATGACCTTCAGCTCTTTTTTTTTTCCTTAGACAGGGTTTCTCTGTGTAGCATTTGGAGCTTGTCCTGGAACTCACTCTGTAGACCAGGCTGGCCTCGAACTCACAGAGATTCACCTGCCTCTGCCTCCCAAGTGCTGGGATTAAAGGATTAAAGGCATGCGCCACCGCCAGGCACCTTCGGCTCTTTTCTCCTGAATTTCATTGAGTTGTTTCTTTGTGTCTTCTTCAGACTCCTTGAATTCTTTGAAGTTTATGATTGTTCTTTCAAATTCTATATCCTGGAGTTCATCTAGGTAATTCTCATTGGTGAACATTTCTATAGGACTTGTAGGTTTTAGAGAGAGGATACGGGCCTGATTTTTCATATTGTTGGTATTTTTGTGATGAGATCTGTGCATATGGACTTCTTTTGTTAGAGTTCTGAGTCTGTTATGGACAGAACAGATTTGGGGCAGACAAGAGGATATATGGGTGGTTTGGGCCTAAAGATTAGATGTGTCTTGGATGGAATGAAGTCAGGCAGACAGAGGTTACTGGGCTGGTATATACAATGTGCTTCCTGGTCCCAGCCTGGAGTGTGGTGCTAGATCTGGCTGGGTGGAAAGATAGGATATGGTGTGGGAGCACCTTGGGTTTGGAGGATAGGTGGGGAGGGTCCTGGCTGAAGCCTAGAGGTCCTTTTTGGTACAGGCAGGGGAGGCCAGACTAGGCTGGTGAACTACATGATGGGCCCAGGCTAGATCTGGCAGGCTATAGAAAAGGTATGTTTGGGGATATCAAGGAAACTCATCAGTCAAGACCCTGGGGAGGTCTGGATATCAAGTGGGGTGATTACAAGTGGTACAGGAGGGACCTGTGCATGGTTACAGGTAGGGCAAATCCTGGGAGAAACCTAGAGGTTGACTTTGGCATGGGAGAGGGTGGTTAGATTAGGTAGAGGCATGGCATGTCTGACCCAGTGGAAACCTGGAGCTTGGGTTCTGGACAGTCAGTGGGTACCTAGACTAGACTGGCACACTGATTGTGGACCTGGGCTAGATCTGGTAGATTATAGTGAAGGCATAGATAAAATGGTTGGGGAAGGGGGAGGGGGATGACACTTGCTGGGCCAGATCCTAGAGGAGGATGTGAGAATTCTCTTTGTATACTTTTAAAAATAGCTTTATTGAGATAAAATGTAATTGAAATGTTTAAAGTGCACAACTCAGTGATTTTGATTATTTCTAGAGACGGAGTTGTCAATATAGTTACCCTACACCCTTCACTGTCCCCCCAGCTGCTCTGTGTACCTTGAGGTTTGCTGTTGTGTTTCAGTCACCAGCTTCCCTGCCAGCTCTTTCTGGAGCCGTGGTTCTTACTCCGGGCCTCTGCTTCCCTGGCTGCCTACTGGAAACCTTTTCCTAGAGACACCAGGATCTCTGACTGTGGCCCGGAAAGTACTAGGTCTCTAGTGTGCAGTACATGGCCATGCAAAGAAGGCCTGGGCAGAAGTTTGATAATGATGCCTGTGAGGACTTGAGCCAGGGTGGGTGGCCTGGGTTTTGAGGCTATTTACACCAATTGCTAAAGTCCCCATTGTCCCCTTTGGGGAAGGTCATATAGATATACCTAATATAATGTCACCCTAAAGCCCTACAGCCATAAACCAAAAAGATGCCACACAGTCAAATGCCCTGTTGATCAGACCTCAGGGGTAAGGGATATGAGGGCCACTTAAGATGGAGGCCAAGATACACATGGTTCAGGAGTCATCTCACTCCAGCTCTGATTTTCCTGTGCTGTGGACGGTCCATTTACAGTGTGCACTCATCTTGTTTACGGGGAGAGGGGATATGTTCAGCTGGCCGGGCACTGCTAGTGTCCACAGAGCTCTTGGACCTTCTGCCAGCACTCCTGCATTTCATCAAAGCAAGGTTCTGCCATTCTTCCAGCAGCCTGCCCCTATCCCAACTCACATCTCTCTACCCACTTTCCTCAGGGGAAAAGTCATTGCTGGTTTTTTTCGGGGGTGGGGGTGGGGGGTTGTTAAGGACTCTTATAAAGAAGCCAAGAAATGGGAGAATTCTTGGCTTTCCATGGAGGCTGTGTGACCCTCCAGCAAGCAAATTGCCCTCTCTTGAGTCACAGATTCCACAGCTAAAGGTCATGGCATGATGGGGCCTCCCAGTTTGCAGAATGTTGAATAAGAAATATATTAAGTGCCTCCCTTCCCAAGGGAGATCATCGTGTGGATGCAGCAACAGGGTTTGGATTTTCTTGTCACTACCCCCGAAATGGCAGAAGGTACATTGGCTCAGTTGTTCCTTTGCCAACCTCTTCTCCCCAACTGGATATAGTTGTCTAGAGCCATAGTGCATCACTTTGCTGTGAGTACATTGTACTCCTTTTGCCAAGGTTGTGGGTGGGAGATGCTTGGGCAGTAAAAGTATAACTATATTGAACATTGCTGAGGTTTTATAGGCTAGACATCATGCTTGGTGTTTTTTCCTTATGTAGTTTTATTGAGGTATAATTCACTTGCCATAAAATTCACCCCTTTAAATTGTAGAGTTCTCTAGCTTTAGCATATTCATAGTACTCTGCAGCAATCTCCAGTGTCTCATCCCAGAACATTTTTATCACTTTCCAGAGAAACCCTGTGCCTTTTCCCCTTGCTCCTGGGTAACCATTCAATCTGCCGTCTGTTCTGTGGATTTGCCTGTTCCACATAGTTCACGTGAATGGGATTCTATAGTATGTAGACCTTTGTGTCTGGCTGCTTTCAATAATACAATGCTCTTGAGGTTCACATGCCTTTTGTGTGCATCAGACCCTCTGTCTGTGTCATGCTGTGCAGTCATTGTGTGGGTGGGCATTTCAGTTGCAACACCTTTGGATAATTGGGAGCAGCGCTCTCAGAGTGCTGCAGCGCAGGCTTCCATTTCTGTAGTTCTCTCACATGCTTCTTACCTAGCAGTGGAATTGCTGGGGTTCACAGTAGCTATATGTTCAACCTTTTCCAAACTGCCAGGCTCTTCTCCAACTGCATCATTTTGCCTCGTTGTACTAGTTTATTTTGTTGAGACAGTCTCACTCTGCAGCCCAGGCTGACTTGGAACTCATGGTGATTCCCTTGCCTCAGCCTCCCTGGTGCTGAGATTACAGGCATGAACCACCTCACTTGTCTTCGGTGCTGTATTTTACCTACATTATCACAGAAACTTCATGAGGTGGAGTTAGAACTGTTGATATCCTGCCTTTCAACAGCTCAGTGGCAAGTTGAAGCCCAGAGGTCTCCTTCCTCACCCTTGGCTGCACCTAGGCACTGATGAGTCTTTGGCCAGTGTCAGATCTCTACCAGGCTCTGTTTTACAGCTTCAGGATGGGGTCTTGAGACTGTGTCATTTACACTCTTCCTGGTGCTCAGTCAGGCCCATTTATTGACTGAAATGTCACCCTTTCCCATCTTGGTGTGTTTGTCAGGAACTTGAGAGAGGTAGCCTTGTGTCTGTAGAGTTCTTTTGGTTTGTGGGTTTTCAGATGCCCCCTGGGTTCTGTGTTCCCCAAAGCATGCTCTGGGAATCCTGTAACCTTTTAAATCAGGCACCTGTTCTTAGCCTATGTTGGAGAGTGGGAGTGACATCCTATTTGTCAGCTTGCCTTGGTCTCTTATCCTCTGGCAGATTGTGCTGATGATGACCTTGCATCCTTTTTCTCTTGTAGGCTAAACCCATTTATGGTGGCTGGCTGCTCCTGGCTCCAGATGGCACTGACTTTGACAACCCAGTGCATCGCTCTCGGGTAAGGATACCTGAGAAAATTCTTAGAGCTTCATTTGAGAACAAATTGGTGAAATTAAGGAGAGAAACAGGAAGTAAACACTGGAACCTGAGTGACAAAGTCAGCAAGGAGCTAACATTTTGTGAACTCCGAGGTCTCAGAAAGTTCTGCTCACATAGATATAGAGTCCTTGTTTCAAAATGTGCCATTCTTGTATGGTGTCACCTAGTGTGGGTTATCTGAACTCTTTGAAAACAGTCAAATGGAAAGGCAAAAAAGCAGCTAAGTACATCTTTGCAGCATGTTAGTCTAGCTCCTAGGTCCTTCAGAACCAAGGCAGTTCCCTCCTGACCAAGGGGCTTCTTTTAGCACTATGAGTCCTAATAAAGGGCTGAGGCTTGGATACCTTACACTGTCCTGTCTCCTGGGTATAGGTGTCTCCTGGAGCAAAAAGATGGATAAAGCTGCATTTTGCTGACCAGAGGCTTGCTCATTTCCTGGGCAATCCACTGGGGATTCAGCTCCAATCAGAGCATCTTTTCCATACACTTTCTCCTAGTTGTATTTATATAGTTGCCCTAGCCCTGCTCATCCCTCCTCACCTAGGTAGAGCTTCAAGAGTACATGCTCTGGCCCACAGAACTAGTGGCATTATATTTCTGGTCCTTGGGCTTCTTTCTGGAATGGATTGTAATTTCAAAGATAGCACATAGGAACCTTGGAAATGGTTTTGGAAAACAGGTGCCAGTGGCCTGTTTTGGAACTCCAGCCTGGAAGCAGCTCTAGCAGGTCCTCTCTGCATAGCCCTACAAGTCCTGTTCTTACCATGCCATGGGTAGCCAGTGGTTGCAGCTAGAATGCAGTACCCAGGGAACCAAGTGCCTTTCCTGGCCTCTACTAAAACTTCAGAGCTGCCACTTTTGGCTCCTATTGAGAAAGTCATTGTTTTAAAATTTATTTTTCTGGCCTAGAACAAAGAAACATGTATTATAGTTAATTCTATGGCTTTCGTGCTAGTCAAAATTTACATGTTATTAGACTTTATAAAAGGTTGAGAATAGAACCTTGAGTCCTTCTGAAATCAACCCGAGGGGTTGGAGTGGAAGCCATGCCTGCCTGTGAGTCATTATTTAGACTCACAGCCTCATGGGTAGGCAAGACCCTTCACACAGAAAGATGGCGTTCATTCCAGCTCTCAATGGCTGGTCACGGTAACACCCCTGGAGGCTTGGCCTTTGTTGGGTTCTTCTCTGTTTGATTTTTGTTAGCTCCTTCCACCACTGTTGAATTCCTCAGCTTTGGTTATCTGCTTCCTGTCCCTTGGAAATCACAAGACCAACCCATTTTATATCATTTCCCAGACTCTCTTGGAAGGGATGCTGTTAGTGTCCCTGCATCCTCAGGTTATTCCAGATCACATAAGATCATTCATCTAATAAATCAACAAACATTCTATGAAAAAGCTCTGCTGGCTGCAGTAGAAACATAGAAAAGTGACCATATAACAGTTTCTACTCCCAAGGAAAGCTCCAGCTTTAAAAACTTGGTGGGGCATATGGAAGCACTAGTCATTTGTGATTAGGCTTGTCTCCTGACCCCACCTGGCTAATGAATCACTGTACTTATGTCTCTGGTTTCTTTCCTCCTGCCATCTACCCCAGAAGTGGAAGCCTCGGAGCCAGCATTCCTTAGATTCTGTGTGTCAGATATTGGGGTTCTGCCAGCTGAGACCCAGGGCCAGGATACCTGACCCCCAACTCTGTGCTCTGTTGCAGAAATGGCAGCGACGATTCTTCATCCTGTATGAACATGGCCTCTTGCGCTACGCCCTGGATGAAATGGTAAGTGTCTTCAGCATTCCCTGATCCTGGCCCTGCTCTTCCCCAGGCTCCTCAGCTGTGGCACTGCTGGCCACATCATGTGTGAGTGCAGCCCTACTTAGGCTTCTGTTTGGGAGCCTGGAATGTTTTAAAGGACTTGCAGTACTAAATAGAAAATACTCTATAAACCCAGATCTTGTGCTTAAGACTTTTTAGCAGTTGTTGGTAAGAGGAAGCTGTGAAGAAGGAAGTCATTTGTTCAAGGTTGGTGAAAGTGAGGGCAAAGTCCTGGGGGTCAGCAGGAGTTTGCACAGGTGGTATTCCTACAGGCCTAAGTGGAAGTCCTGTCTTCCCAGGACTGTCCCACCAGATCTTGGTATAGATTTCTTTTTAGCTGGCACCCGAGGTCAACAAGTCCTGTGATGAGAGCAGATGGCCTTCTTTTCTTCCACTACCTGGTTTTCTGCCTGCAGCATGGGTGGGCCAAGTGCTTGCTGCTCTTGCTCCAAGGGCCAAAACCCCAGCCCAGCCAAGTAGAACAGAGTGGCTGCTTCTATTTCTACCCATGCCACCTCTCTTTTCTCTAAGGAAGTTTCTTTCTCCTAAAAGAAGCTTTGGATGCCTCTTTTTTTGCCATTTGAGTAGACAAGTGTGTGCAGGTATGCACTGTGGTGCCTATGAAGACTGGGACCATCTGGGAAAGTCTAGTCATGCTGTTTCAAATAGACTGGCCCACTTGGTGTGCTCAGAGCAGGTTTCTTAACTCTGATGCTATGAGACTTTAGAGTGTGAGATAACTGTCTCCAGGAACTTTCCAGAGGGTCAGGACACTAGGAGGTGATCATTAACACTCACATGTGCCGAGCAGACCCTTTTCCACATATGCTTTCTGATGTGGTATTTCACTCCTTTTATTCTAAGATTATTAGTGGGCATGATATTGTTCCTATAGCTCTCCCTCTCCCACAATAATTGTCACCTCATTGGTTGCTTAAGATTTTTCTCCCCATCATTCCTTCTGATGAACCTAAGAGTGAACCACAAGGGGTTTTGCTAAAGAGCTGTCTGTGAGCCAGAGTAATTTTGAAGTGAGCACTGACAGTGACCCAGCTAGAAACAGGAACAGGTAGACATGCATGATGCTCTTCTCCCAGTTCAGGAGACACGGAGGGCAAACT
This sequence comes from Peromyscus eremicus, assembly GCF_949786415.1. NCBI lineage: Eukaryota > Metazoa > Chordata > Mammalia > Rodentia > Cricetidae > Peromyscus > Peromyscus eremicus. The sequence goes on from NC_081423.1 coordinate 42,852,482, forward strand.
CCTCCTCTCTTGCTGTCCTCCTGTCTTAGCTGCCAATGGGCAGTAGCTCTGGGATAGGAGTTAGTCTCCCATAAGCCCCATTCTTAAGTTCTGTAACTAGTTAAGAGTATTGGAACCTCTAGAGGTTGTGTTCTTGTTGGGCTCAGGCCATGAACATCTGAAAATCAGCACAGGGACTCTTGATTTAGGTCCAGCTGAAGTCTAGAAGAATTCATTATTGTGTTGATTCAGTCCCATCAGCACAAAGAGAGTGGCTGCTGCCACCCTTAACAGCCGCTTCTCAGTAAATGAGATCATTGAGCCAGATATGCGGACCCCTTGTGGTCCACAGTGTCTCCCAGCAACCTGGATATAATAGTCTGATCTCTGTTGCTACAGTGAAGACCATGATCAAAACAACTTGGGAAAGAAAGGGTTTATTTGACTACAGGTTCTGATCATAGTCCATCATTGAGGGAAGCCAAACAAGGAACTTAAGCAGGGCAGGAACCTGGAGACAGGAACTGAAGCAGAGTTCAATGAGGAACATTGCTTCTGACTTGATCCCAGTTTGTGCTTTTGTACACCCAGGACCACCTGCCCAGGGTGCCATTGCCCACAATCGGCTGGGCCCTTCTGCATTAATCATTAATCAAGAAAATGCCCTCTGCCGACTTGCCTACAGGTCAGTTGGATGGACGAATTTTTAAAATTGTGGTTCCCTCTTCTCAGATAACTCTAACTTGTGTCAAGTTGAAAAAAATAAAATAAAATAGCCAGCATACAAGATGTGGACTAAGGCAGAAATGACTGTGTCAGGACTGTGAGAAACGAAAGAAGAAAAGAGAGGAAATTGGGGGGACATCCGGTTCTAATAGTTTTTATACACGGGCCATTTTCTAGCACATGGCCTTGGATCTGGAAAGACTAATCATGTAGTCAGTTGATGTTTTTCTGCCCAGACCAGGCTAGTGCACATAGCTACTTCTTCTGAGAGTGAAGTGGAAAACCAGCAGTGGCAGTCATGTTGAAATGTCTTCTAAAGTACCACTTTGGGCTTGTAAGGCTTTTCCATGTTGCATCAGGAAGTTCCCATAAAAGCTACAAAGGAGGAGGCCATCTCAGTGAAGACTAGGCAGCAGGAGTCAGTCAGGGTAGGGCCAGGAAGGAAGAGACCATGTCAGTAGAAGTCAGGAAGGAAGTGGCATGGGGGCTCTTGCTAGGACTGAGGGTGAGGGGAGCTTACCCATGCCCTCTGGTCTGCATCATGTTAGGGTTTACCCTTTATGATCATTCCCTGGGCAAGAAGACGTGTCGTCCTCTACTACCATCTCCTCTGCCCATTTGGGGGGGCAGGGTTTTGAGACCTGGAATAGAGGTCTGTGCTTGCTCTCATGTGGCTGGGCCCCAGCACAGTCTTCCCGTGTTCTTTCTGATTGCCTTTAAGAGCCATGGTCCTCAGTAAGATTAGTGTGCCTCAAGGCTATGTGGCAGTTGTGTGGTTTGATTGAGACAACTAAAGCTGTGATGTTGTTGGTATATACAGGTGGGAGGCCAAGGATGCATAAGACATCTCCCACAACAAAGAAGAATCAGCTTAAAGTTTCTGTAGTGCCCAGGCTAAGAGACTTTGAATGATTTGGCCAGTGGCTTACTTACTTTTTTTTTACTTAAAATGTTTAATTTGCTATTAATTAGCATAGGACACAGGACTCACCTACCTGATTCCTGCTGGAGTGGGATAATTGATGATAGGCTGGGGTTATCTTATAACCTTTCTTTATCTTGAGGGGTTTCTGTGGTACCTGTACCTCTGCTGCCTGTGTGTGTTACTCACTCAGGGAACACATCCATATTTCCTATGGCATTCTTGGATCATTGTGCTGTCCCCATCTGGGTTCTTATATCTAAAAACATCATTTTTGAGTGCCTGTGACTGCCTCTGGTCCATCCTCCTGTCGTTCCTGGCTAAACTGCAGCTCTCACTAGTAGCCTGCCCTTCCCAGCTGACTGGGTGCACCATTAAGTTGTAGCATTTTATGGCTATTTTCCTGCCTTAACACTTAGTCACAATCTGTTTCAAATTGTCATTTCCCTGTTCTACATTATACTACTTTTCCCCTCCTTCTTTTAAATGCTTTCTTACCAGCCAAACTTACGGTTTTCCACTGTGATTGGGGTCTTGATAATTCTTGGTTTCTTTCCCTGTTGTCTGGGTAGGGTTCTGGGGACCAGGCGTAGCAAGATGTGTGGACTTGGGGCTCACCAGCTGTGGTGAACTGGAGAGAAGATGGCCTGGGGTGGTCCCAGAAGTGTTAGGAATGTGGTGAATTTTAATGGCTCTCTGCAAAAAGGAAAGTGATGTACAGAAAACTGAGAAACGGTGAAGAAGAGAGGTCTCCAGGCCCTTGGTTGGGCTGGGAAGCAACAGGTGAATGTCTGATGGTTGCAGTGTGCCCTCAGGAGGTGGCTAGTGGTACTAGCTCTGGGTGCTTTAGGACCCTGGCTGGCTGAATAGGACAGTACAGGTCCTTGGTCTGACTGTTGCCTTTTCAGGCAGAGCTAAAATGGCACTCACTTTTGGGAATCTCTCTTTTCTTTTTTGAGCAAGTTTCTGTCTCCATACTCCCAAGTAGTGTGTGTGGAGGTGAGGGGCAGGATGACCCACAGACATAGTTGAAGAAGCTAGACCTACTACTTTTCAGGAGAGGACCCGAGGAACTTGGAAACCTCACTGCTGCCTAGCCTTTGCTTTTGCTCCATGTCTGGATGTTACGGGCTGAAGGGCGGCTTGCATCTGGCAAGAAGTTCTGGGCCCCATAGCGGGCCTGTTCTCTTCCTTTGCCCACATACAAGTAAGGCAAACAGATGGTCGAATGCTTTGTTGGGTTTGTTTTGTTTTTGTTTGTGGTAAAATATGCATAACATAAAACTTACAACCCTAAGCATATAACACAAAGCACATAAAGTGGCAGTGGGTACTCACACATCACCATCCAAGTACATGAGAGCTCTGTCATCTTCTCAACAGAAACTATTCCCATTAAGACCCCGCCTCACCTCTTAGCCCCGTTTTCTTGCTTCTGTCTCAGCTTGATTCCATCAGGAGCCTCATACAAGTTGGTGTCCCTTACCAGAAATGTTTGAAACAGGTGGAATTTAGTATTGTGGAATTTTTTACATTTAGGGGTATTTCCATTGATATTATGTGGTGTCTTGGGGATGAGACACAAGTCTAAATAGAAAAATCATTTATGTTTCAGCTATACCTTATATACATAGCCTGAAGGCATTTTTTTTTTGTTTTGTTTTGTTTTTGTTTTTCGAGATAGGGTTTCTCTGTGTAGCTTTGCGCCTTTCCTGGAACTCACTTGGTAGCCCAGGCCGGCCTCGAACTTACAGAGATCCGCCTGGCTCTGCCTCCCGAGTGCTGGGATTAAAGGCGTGTGCCACCACTGCCCGGCGTCTGAAGGCAATTTTATACCGTGTTTTTCTTGCATATAAATTTTACTGTACCCCATCATGAGGTTAGTGTGGAATTTCCTACAAGTCAGAGCTTGATTATATTTTGGATCATTTCAGATCTCAGACTTCATGTAAGTGGACTCTTAGCTGCTTGTATCTAGGATATTGCACTCTATGGGTTCTCAACACACCTCGTTACAGTATGTTATATCATGTGGCAGGATTCCCTTTCCTTTTCACTGTGATAGGTCTTGAATCCCATCTGCTCTAAGATGACCTGTACCTCTGCATGAAGGTCATTGGCTTGTGATGCCTGTCCTGAAGTACAGTGACAAGGGCTACAGCTTCCCAGTCTTGAGAATCCCTGAGGGAGCTCAGCATACAGGAGCTTTGGGACTCTTGGATCACGCTGACTTCCAGCGTCCTTGATGTAGCAGCTTTGGGACATGCGCCTTTTTAGGCTTGTCTGGCCATTGTGAGTTTGTGAGTCTTGTCAGATACAGTAGCCCAGCTGTGGGTGTCTGTGTCTGGTGTGTAGAGTGATGGTCCTGTGGGGTTCCTCAGCAGACTGTCTCAGATTGGCTTGGTTGGGCTGCTTTAGAGGTGTTTCTTATAGGATATTCTAGGCCACTTTGACTTTGGGACATGTGTATACTTTTTTCTGGGCACATTTCTGCTACTACTGTGTCAAAGCTACAAGCAGTACTTGCTGGAGTATCCAGGCCCTTCAAAAGCCAAGGAAGGGCATCAGCAATCCTGCTGTTATTAGGAACTGGCAGCTAAGGTGTCATTTTCTTTATAGCTGACCTCCTAGACCCTGATTATTCTCAAAGCTATGACTGCCCTGCATTAGAACCCTATACAGGGTGAGCTGAGAATCCCTTTTGTAACCACCCTTGATTTTTCTTTTTTTTTTTTTTTAAAGGGAATGTGACATTTGAGAATACTGTTTTGAGCTCTGGCTTGTTTTCTTCCTGCTTAGAGCTTTACTGGGCAGTCTACCTGAGTAGGTGAGAAAAGGGTCTACTTCTGCCTTGTCTTGGCCCCCCAACTATGTCTCAGTCTATAGTGACTGTAATAGCTCTGGGGAACATCACTGGTAGAGGATGGACACGAAACACTCAGAAAATCCCTCTGTGACACTCAGGCTGTGGGGACTCAGGTAGACATATAATTGAACTCTTTCGTGGTAAATCATGATGAAAATACTGTGAGAGGCAGTCGATAGTTAGGGAGGCAGACCAGTCTCCTAGGAGGAAAAGAGAAGGAACTCTTTGACTGCCTCTACCTGCTGCAGATTTTAAGGGAGGAGCCTGCTGCTTCGTCTCCAGCTTGGTTCTTTGTGTACATTTTGTAATGTGGTCCCCACAGTGATGTTGGCTGTGGATCAAGATCAGAGTCTCCTGAGGGTGATAGCCAGAGAGTTTCTAACTGTTACCTAACATGTTATACTCAAGGAAGCCCAGTGGGAGGCGTATGACTGAGACTGCGCCCTAAGGGCTGAACCACAGGTATGGGATGAGACAGGATTCCTAAGCATCATCTTCGAACTGCTCTTTGGGGTGTAGAGGGAGTGCTGACTATTCTCATACAGGGCCAGTGTAGAACAGTTTGAAGCTTGTTTGCTGCTGTGGTTTGGATAGGCATCCTTCTAGAAGTCTAAATATAAAGACTTAGTTTCTAGGGTGGCACTGATAAAGAGATGCAGGCCAAGGATCTTTCAAAGGTGGGGCCAGCGGGCAGTCTTTAGGTCATTAGAATATGGCTCCCAAATGGATTGTAGGGCTCTGATTTCTCATCTTGGAGATGTGACCACTGGCTCTAACACATTCCTACCATGATGTACCATCCTCACCAGAGGCCTGTACCAGTAAACCTTTAAAACTGTGAGTCTAAGCAAACTTTGCTTACTTAAGTAGCTGGCCAGGAAGATGGCTCAGTAAATAAAGAGCACACACACACACACCTGATGGCCTGAGTTCAGGTCTCAGAGAAAAGCCAGACATGATGGTATGTGTCTGTAGTTCTAGCATTCCTATGTGAGATGGAACCAGTGAGCTTGGAATATGTAATGCAATGGGGAAAAAAGAGACCCTGCCTGCCTCAAACAAGCTGAAGGCAGGCCTTTGACTACCGCACTGGCACACACATTCACACACACACACACACACACACACACACACACACACACACACACAAATTAAATAAACAAACAAGTAGCTTATATCAAGAATTTTGTTGCAGTATAACAAAGCTCTGTGGTACATGTACATCCACTGTGGGAGCCTTAAATGAACACCCCTAAGCCTTAAAGAGGGAGGAAAGTAGAGAAGAGTGGGCAGGCATGGCCAGCTTTAAGGGTTCAAGTCAGCTTATGTAGATTGGCCACTAGTGCTGAGAGGAGACAGGTCACCATGTTCTCTCCTTCCTATGCCCCTATCCACAGGATGCTTGCTGAAGCATGGAGAACTCTGCACTTCTGGGTATTCCCTACAGGGCAGCAAGTACTTTGATGCAAGGGCAGAAAACAGTAGTTAACTGTCCATCTAAGTCAGGGTCATAATTAGAACCCCAGGTACCCATTTCTTCTTTATAGTTCCTGCAGTTCCTTCAAAGGGAAGCTTCTGGGCTCCGTGGTGCTGTCTGCCCAGCCCTTTGCTGTCCTTCCAGTTGTTGCAGTGGTATTCAGTTGATGGAGACAGTGGGAGCATCAGTTTTATGTCTCTGTTAGGTTTTGCTGGGGAAACATGGAGAAGATGCGTTTGTGACTGACACCTGGCCACTGTTGTAGAGCATGGGTGAACTTTCCCATAGCAGCCAGGCTAGCATGGTTAGCAGTTGTCTCCCTCCTAAACAGAGGGGAGTGCTAGAAAAGCTGGCAGCTCAGAGTTAATTGGCTAAGAATCTTGACTAAGCAACAGGTGGGAAACAACTGTTGAAAGTAATTTTTGTAAAAACACCAAAAGCACATAGGCTCAAAGAAACCAAGCCAAGTGGCTAATGCCAGTGTAGTTAAGAATGAGCTTGCGATACCATCAGGCAAGATGGGCAGTGTGAAGGCTGCCAAGTCTTCCGGGATAGCTTTTGTTGTCTTTCCCCCTTAGGTCTCCAAACTGGACCCCCGCCCCCACTTGGGTGTCCCTTTCCATTGACCTCAACCCACCTGACCATGCCCTTCACTTTGGGCCTTGTGTGAAATAAATGGTGTTGTCCATCAACATAACCATATAAACCTGCTCACCAAGGGGGCTGGCTGGCTGGAAGCTTAGGAAGCCAATGTTAGTCTTCCTGTTTTCCCCACTTCTAAGCCACTACCATAGGGGCCTTCTCTTAGCCATAAATGCAGAGGAAGGCAAAGGTGATGGCTTTATGATAAGAAAGCTCTCAGGGGCCCAGCAGTGGTGGCGCACGCCTTTGATCCCAGCACTCAGGAGGCAGAGCCAGGCGGATCTCTGAGTTCGAGGCCAGCCTGGTCTACAGAGAGATCCAGGACAGGCACCAAAACTACACAGAGAAACCCTGTCTTGAAAAACCAAAAAAAAAAAAAAAAAAAAAAAAAAGAAAAGAAAAAAAGAAGAAGAAAGAAAGCTAGCTAGCTAGCTAGCTCTCAGGATCCAGGAAGTAGGTGCTTTTGAAGACTCTCAGAGATGCAGGGAACAGTGAGGGAAATCTCAAAGAAGGTGAATCTCTGCATTGTGCTATGTGCTCATCTACATGAAAATGTATTGAGTGGCCCATATAGCGTAGATATCAAATGTGTACACAGAATGGTAGTATGCACTTTTACAGTTGCCATAAGTGTAATGGCCTAGAACAGTATGGATTTAATTTCTTTCAGTACTAGATTTTAAGAATCAGGTCAAGATGTAGGTGCCAGTTTCTCTTTGAGGCTCTGCTTCCTGCAGACCTCAGTTCCCCTGTCTGCTGTTGTCAGCTTATGGTCCTTCCTTCCATCCCTGTAGCTTTTTATTTGTATTGCATGTCCATCTCCTTTTCTCCTATGTCATTCGTCTCAGGCCTCCCTCTCCCAGGACCTTTAGAATTGCATTGAGGGATTTGCTCTTGTATGTGCAAGGATTGTCTCTGGAGTGTATGAGCCCTGTCTATTCATCCTTACATAAAGAAGCTCTTAACTGACTGTGGGCACATATCATGGAGCAGAGGTATGGCATGTGTGCCTTTGGAGGCAGTTACTCAGTCAGCTTCATAGGATATCATCAGAGGGAGCTGCTTCGGAGACAGAACTTTATGCCTCGAACAGTTTCCAGAGAGATATTGCTGATCAGACTAAGAGCTGTACTGGCCTTGTCTGAAAGATAGCAGAAATGGCTGTCTTCTTCCTGCAGATCTGACACTATTGTGTGAATGGAGGACATAGCTCCCAGTGAACTGTGGGGACTCTGTAGGAGATGCCCTGGCTGTCACAGATGGAAAAAGGAGGCCACCAACCCTGCCTGTGGGCAGTATCAGATTGTCTTGTGTAGGAAGGACCTGGAAAGCCAGCCCCTTCAGGTGGTTAATTAAAGACATCCTTATAGCTCAGCTTAGCCAGCGGGAGGCCCTTTAGTGGAAGATGCAGCCGTGTCTCTGCTGCATTCATCCAGACCAACCACGAGGAGAAGCAAGTAGGGGCAAGAACAGGCCCCTTTTTGTCCTATAGAGTCTGTCATCCTAGTGATGATCCTAATGTTTCTCAGGAAGTGTAGACCAAGCCTGCTTCACTAAGGTAGGGACAGGAATAAAGGAGGCAGAGAACAGAAGTACCCAAAGCAATAAGACCTGGAAGGGCTTTGTGCACTATCAGCAATGTCCCACTTCTAGCCAGCCTCATAAAGTAGGTTTTATCCTATTGAGCAGAAGGGTTCTAAAGAGGTGATTGCCCCTTTTGTTCCTCCCCTAGTGACCTTGCTTTTAGGCTTCAATCTGTTTCTGCACCCCCAAATTTCCTATGTGACAAGTCATTCTTGTCTTGAACCCACCCAAAGGTTGTCCTTGTCTCTTGTTAGAATACTCACCAGTGGCAAGGTGGCTGTCCATCCACAGCTGATGGTGGAATAGAAGCCAGACCTCACTTCCTAGGTGCTTAGACTATATTGCCTCAGTGATCAGTGCAGAAGTGAAAGAAGTGAGACATCAGTCATAGCTCGTTTCTCTTACTGCCTTGGCTCTTGGAGAGCAGAGTACACTGCTAAAAGTTAAGGTTAGTCTGGCCTGGAATGTTGGGTTGTAGGCAGGTTGGCCAGGCATTTCAGAGCCTCACCTGGTTAATGTGTGGAGAGTACTGCTAGCTTGGAAGAATTGGAGCAGAAATCCTGCACCTCTATATCATTGATGGGCATGGATGCTACTGGGTGGTTGACACCTAAAAGAATAAAGCCCTCACTGAAGCTCCCATGGCACAAAGAAACCAGAGAAAGCAGTAAAGAGTTGGCCTGTCTCTTAACCTTGTACCCTGAGCAGCTGAGGTCTGCAGATTGCACTGGATATGGTGAGCATGTTCCAGATTTGTTTGTTTGCTTAAATGGTTTATTATTGATATGTGTGTGTGCAGGTGTCAACAATATATGCTCAGTACAGAACTTAAGAAAGCAGTAACCAGGCATGATTCTATGGGAACACTGACATTTGGATGCAAAAAACTGTTGGAAATAGAGTTACACTCTGTCAAAGGAATGACACAGAGAGCCTCACTAGGCAGTGATTACCAAGCCAAGTACCCCATCAGAACACTGAGCAAGTCCCTCAACCTTGCCTGGTTCTATGCCTCAGTTGTCTGCATGATTCTATCATGTTTGAGTTCTCAATGGCTCTCTCCCTCCTCTAGAAGTAGGCAGTGTGACAGATTCATGTGGCCTGTGTATCGAGACTTCAGCTTCTTTGCTTCCAATTCCAGGCTTGTCATAGTCACTTGGAGAACTCTTGTTAAATGGCCAGCACTAGAACTTCAGAGAGGAGCAGTAGTAAGGGTGTGTCAGATAGTCCTAGTTGATCACATCTTGGGAATACCCTAAGCACCTCATTCTGTGAAACATCATGGAGATGACAGTCACATCTTTGAGGATATGATTTGGAAGGTCAGATGTTAGAATCTGTCTTCTCCCTCTTCTTCCCAGGGTGAGAGTAGGGATGTCGAAACCAGCATGGAGTTGATGGGGATTCTTGAAATTTCTATCCATGCTTTCTTCTTTAGCCTCATTGAGTAGATGGCTCTACTGAGCAAGAGAGGAAGAGAAAATGTTGGCTCTTGAAGCTGCTAACCCTTTTTGTTTCCTTAGAGGACCTATAGGGCAAGACAGACACCTAGTCTGTCTGCTGGGGTGCTCTCTTGTCCTGTTTCTGTGGGCTCTGTGAATGAGCAAAGCAGGACCGGGATAGATTGTCCCCATTGTCTGTCATCTGCAGAAGGGATAAATATGGATGTTATTTCCACAGAGTTGATAGGTGTGTTTCAGAGGCTGCTCTGTGGCAGCCTGTATAGTGGTTTGAAGGACAAAGGAAGACAGGTCTACCGTGGAGAACAGGTAGGTGCCTTTAAGGAAACAGACATCTAAACTTTGCATAAATTAGTGGTCATGTGGGTCTTACTGGGCGTTACTGGTCTGCTCCACATGTTGTTAGCCTTTTCCTGGCTTCCTAGTTTTAGAACATAACCAGTCATTTGATTGAAACATTTTATTTACCTAAAGCCAAGTGTATAGGTTGTGAAGCAGCTGTGGTGCTTGGCCATGTCCTCTAACGCCTTCAGGAAGTGCCCACAAGGAGAGGAGGATCTGACCAGTGGAAGAGCATGCATGATGCTTGACACACCCGAAAGGAGTGCCAGCCACTGGATCTGATGCCTAGGCCCTGGCGCCCTACCCTTAGAAAACTGTTTGAATTTCTAATCATAGTGATCTTGGGCCGGAGATTTTGGAGAAAGAGAGTATATTATGTTATATATACCCATTTTTTTTCTCTCTACCCTTGATCCTTAGTTTTGATATATGTGAAAGCTGACAATGGATCAGATGGGAATTTTAAAGGCTTTAAACAGACTTGTAATTATTTAATCCAAAAATTATATTTACATAGTTTTAAAAGTTTGTTGCTACAAGTTTATAACACAAAGAACACCATCTTGCCTGGGCCTCCTTATGTCCAGCTTCAGAGGAGCCTGTTTCCAACCACTCTAGCTGAGGTTGTCTTCATACTTACTGCTGCCCTCTGGAATCATGAGTCATGTGAATCTGTTTGGTGCTAGGGATGGAACCTAGGGGCTCCCAAGTCAGGTAGGTACCATACTCCCAGGCTTCTGCATTCATTGACACTACTACTTTAGTTTCAGAAGACACTATGTATTGATTTTATGTGCCATAAAATAAAACTTAGTGTTTTTTAGCTGCCTAGCATCCATGCATCCACATCAAATGTGAGTAGTAGGCACATGCATTGTCACATCTCTTCATAGCCTTCATCCAGCAGGATAGTCACATGGACTTTAGTAAGTAGTTATATTAGTGCAACATGTAGAAAGTGGGCACATTCAAGCAGCCATGGAATACATAGGACTGTCTTTCCTTATGTATAATTGTACGAGAGTGAGTCTTTGTTGTGGTGGTAGCTCCCCATATAGGGCCCTCTACTCCTAGTCACAGTGTGGCCTGGCTCTTTTGCCTGCTATATAGCTTTTGGTCTGGATTCTACACCACTCTAGGGAACTTCCTCCTTCCCAGTTTGGTGTGCTTCTTTGTTCTGGTTTTTATTTGGGCAGTCTCCTTAGAAATACATTTGAAGCTTTGCTGGTCTGGGACCAATCATAGGAAGCCCACACTCTGGAAATGCCAGTGGCTGTGCTTGACTACTAGAATGAGATTGGAGATCATTTGGAATTCTGAAGGCATTTTCTTCTTTTATCTCAACTATTACTGTGAAAAGGTCTGGTTCCTGAGCCTTTGTAAATGAACTGGACTTGCCCTCTTAGAACTTCTGGAGCTTCTCTATTTCTTGTGCTCTAAAATAGCTAGAACCTGTGTTTCCTCTCATCAAACTGGAAGACTTTAGCATGAAAATTTATGTCCTGATGGAGCTAGTTTTGTATGCTGGTCTCCTCGGGAATTCAGTGCTTGCTTGCTTGCTTGCTTGCTTGCTTGCTTTTCTTTCCCTCTCTTCCTCCCTTCGTCCCTCCCTCCCTCCTTTGCTTCCTTCCCTCCTTCCTTCCACGTGCACATGTGGCTTGGAACTCACTCTGCTGTGCAGACCAGGCTGGCCTCCAACTCTGCCTCTAACCCCGAGGGCTGGAATTAAAGGTGTGCACCACCACACCTGGTGTCTTGTCCCTAGCACTTCTCTCTGAGCAGCTCCTGTCTTCCTGCTTTGCCCATCTTGGACCTAAGCATGCCTCACTCCTGCCTTTGTCCTGCACTTGTTTGCTGTGTGTCCTGTTTCCTGGATGTGGTTCTTTCAAATGATTTTGAGTTATTTTAAAGACTTACCCTACCCCTCATCTAACTTGCCCTGTCTCAGCCTTCCGAGATCCCTTTCCATTGGCTTTGGCCTGAGGTTTTCTCAAATGAATAGCAGCCTGCTACACTAACTTCCTGATAGATGTGACAGACATCTATTCACCTTAAATAGAGCACCAACAACAGACCAAAGCATGATTCCACTAAATCCAGCTTGGCAAACCAATGAGTTTATTATGCTGACTTAGGGAGCACTGATGAGGGGTTACTTACAGGAGCATGGATGACCTCCCCACCCCCAAAAAACACCAGCAGTCCTACCCATAATCCCCTATTACATTAATCTTCTGTTTCTTGTGTGCTCTAGTTTCTCTGATGATTAATTGAAGCTAGTGGAAGCCAGGAGGGAGTGCTGGCTAGACTCTCAGGAGAAGATGCTTTGACCTTCCCCTCTATCTTCCAGGGAGTATTGGTAGTCCTATTGCTGTTACCAAAGACCCAGCTACCTCTGTATTGTTCTTAATTAGTTATCATGGTTACTAGACCTAGAATCTCTATTCCAAGATGTACATAGGGTTAACATGTTACATCTGGAGGAAAAAGGCATACTATGACACAACCCTTACACTCTATGTATACAGGTTGCACACAGATCCATTCACCTACAGTACCTGCCTGGGGAGAATTGTGAGCACTGACTCCTTTGAAAGGTCCTGAATGTCCTCAGAGATAAGCACCGCACATCCATTCTTTAGAGAATGATATACTCAAGAGATCTTTCAGACTTTTGCAGTTCCAGGCCAGCTAAGGCTACATGCTGAGACCCTGCCTCAAAAATAAATAGATAGATAGATAGATAGATAGATAGATAGATAGATAGATAGATAAATAAATAAATAAATAGGGAGGGAGGGAGGGAGGGAGGGAGGGAGGGAGGGAGGGAGGGAGGGAGAGAGGAAGGGAGGAGTAAAGAGAGAAGGAACGAGGAGACACAGAGAGACAGACAAGACAGACAGACCAACTGACCATGAGTGCTCCAGCCTGCACTTTTTCCTGAGCAGGTCAGTGTTCCCAAACTGAGCCCTCTCAGCTCCAGTGTGAGCATGCCTGTGGGCAGCAGAAGGACTTGGGGTGGGGTTTTGACTTTTAGGGTACAGGCTTTCTCTAAACTGTGTATGCTGTTCCCACATAGAGCCTTTTGAAGAGTAACCCTCTTTTTTTTTTTTTTTTTTTTTTTGGTTTTTCGAGACAGGGTTTCTCTGTGTAGCTTTGCGCCTTTCCTAGAACTCACTTGGTAGTGCAGGCTGGCCTCGAACTCACAGAGATCCACCTGGCTCTGCCTCCCGAGTGCTGGGATTAAAGGCGTGCGCCACCACCGCCCGGCTGAGTAACCCTCTTGATGTGTCTGCCTAGGACCTTCAGAGCATTGGCTTCCTAACGTTTTGTGGCAGCATGAGCCTGTTTCCTCCTGGCTGTCCAGGATCTTCTATCCCACTTCTACTTCCCAATCACTCTGTTCCAAAATCTTAACTGATTATCTAATGTCTGCTGTTGTCTTCCTTGTTTGTCCTTTAGAGTGGATACTATCATGACCATTTTTATAAAGCTTTCAGTAGGAAATTGACAAAGCCTTTACATCAGCTCTGAGTAACTGGAGGCTTTCAGTGTGTGCCAGGAACAGTCTGCATGCTCTTGGTGCATGCTGGTCTCCTACTGTGAGTGAGCCATCATTGATTTTCCCAGGAACAGTCTGCATGCTCTTGGTGCATGCTGGTCTCCTACTGTAAGTGAGCCATCATTGATTTCTCTGCTGTCTGTGCCATACTGCAGTCCCAGTCCTTTTTTGGTCCTGTGAGGCTCATGTTATTGCTGTGGGTCTGTACAGCTCTATCTGTGTTTTTGGTAGGGTATATGATAGTATTTGTGAATACAAATGCACCACTCCAGCCCCAGTGACTTCTGCACCTTTTGCATCCTGAATTAAATGCACCTCTTCATTACTTGCCCTTTTCATCAACAGTTGAAATTGCAAGCCCTCCTGGTTAGAAGCCCAGGGGTTACTTGCTGTTGGAGGAAGCATTTTATCTAATCTCTGATGAATGAGCCCTTTACTAAAGGGCCCATTCACCTACTTGGGACCAACAATAATACCCTTGTGGTGGCCTGGACAGGTTCTGCTACTGATACTCCAATAACTTTGAGAAGGCCTGCCCTCATTCCGGGGCCATGGAGCACTGGTGTCTTTTCTTCTCACCTGTTTTCCTGAGGGCTCTGTCTTATCGCCTTGGGAAACCATTGGCCTATTCCTTCATATGGTCGGTCGGTGCTGTTTTGCTGTGCGCCTTGAAGCTGAAAGTTTGGAAAATAGAGATGGAAAAGGGCCCTTGCTTTCCAGGAACTCAAGTCTAGCCAGAAAAACAGTCAGCTGCCCTGAGATGTGTGAGCTGTGAGAGGTGGGCAGGAAGACACATTTGCCCTGTTTACCTGCATGTGGCAGGAGCCAGCCACACAGTCAGCTAGTAAGGTCTGCAGCGTCCCAGGTAGGAAAGGACGAAGAATAGTCTGGGCTGTGAAAATGGAGGCTTCTCAGCAGGGCCAGTGTCCCATGCGGAAGGTGGCACTACCCAGAAATAGGGCTTCCCCTGGTGACAGAAGTAAAATCAGTTCATGGTGAAAGTTTTGAGAAGCAGAAAACAAAAGCTGTTTGGTAACTGGAGGTAACAATCAGTTCAAAGATTTATGTAAACTTTTAGGGTATGTGTAGTTGTGTACTTTTCCTGAGGCTAAAAAGTAAGATTTGTAAAGTATATAACATTGTTATTTTTAAAGAAAAATACTCTTTTCAACAGTTTCCTGTTTCATCTTTCTAAATACTATCTTTATTCACTATTCCATGTTTTCAGGTTTTTTGTTGTTTTGTTTTGTTTTTTTGTTTTTGTTTTTTATTTTTTGTTGTTGTTGTTTTCAAGATAGGGTTTCTCTGTGTAGCTTTGGTGCCTGTGCTGGATCTCACTCTGTAGCCCAGGCTGGCCTCGAACTCATAGAGATCCGCCTGGCTCTACTTCCCGAGTGCTGGACTAAAGGCATTCAGTTTATTTTTAAACAGTGTAGGTCTCAGAGACCGTTCTTGGAAGTGGGTTGCTGTGTGGAGATGAGCACTTTGGAGCTCCAAGTAGCACTGAGTGTATCAGCTGACTGGCTGGGTCTCCCTGGCGTTTCACTCTTTCATTTCTCTCTGTCCTATCCCTAACTCACATTTCACTACCCCAAGCTAGAGTGAGAGGCTTTTTGAGTGAGGCCTCCAAAAGATATTCAATACAGTGTTTGTGATCTTTAAGAATTGAGATATTAGAAGCCTGAAGATAACTGAAAAATCTTATTTTAGATCTGGCTTCTCTCCCACTGTCAGAACCAGCAGCAATGGATCTCAGCAGGCATTCACCCCTGCCCCTTGCCTCTTCTCAGTGCTCTGAGGCTGAAAAGGGGGAGCTGGGTGCAGATACACAGGCTAGTCACCCTCTCTTGGTAAAGGGAAATGGAGTAGGCCGGCACAAAGTGACATGAGAGCACCACTCCATCTCTTATCCAGAATCTTCCCTGTCCCATCTGCCTTCAGCCTCTGACTCTCTACCACCCATTTGCCTTTGGAATTGGGATGGAAACAAAACTGTTTCAGGCCACAGAAGGTCCCTGCTTACTTAATTCCCATGTCTCTAAAAATATCTGTGAGCTTCTGCTGGCCCAGTCTCCTCCCCTATGCTGCTGCTCTCCCCCCACCCAAGACTTAGGGGAAGAAACAAGATCTCCTTCTCATTGTTCTTCCCAAGCTCAGAAAGGAATAAATAAGAACACTGAGTTTCCAAAGTTGAAAGGGAAAAAACTGCCTTTGTTAGGGCTGGAGGGCCGCCACAGCGTCTGAAGCCATCCCTGCTGGGGACAAGTCCACACTCTGTCGTCCCTTCTCCTTCTCTAGGAGAGGAGTGAAGGGGTCAAGAGCCCAAACTCTTCCTTCGTACATATGTGGGATGGTGAAGGGAGCTAGGGCCTGTGCACCGGCCAGGCTGCCTAGAAGAGCTGCATGTGGGAATGGCATGGCGCCCAGCCCCTGACCACGCCTGGTCAGCACAGGCCAAAGGGGGCTGTGGGAAGCGTCCAACCTCAAGGCTGCTTGTGGCCCTGGGCGCTTTCTCAGGCATTTCTGGATTGGGACAGAGCCTCAGACACCACCCTTCCCAACCCCCATCTCCTAGCATTGGACTTCTGCCTAATTGAGGCTTTATTTATCTCTCTGTTTCCCAGCTCTTTCTGAGACAGACAAGTGGGTGAGGCCCACAGATTCTCCAGAAGCACAGCGGAAGAAGGGCCCAGGGGAGGAAGAGAGGAAGAAAGCACAGGGTCTGCTCCTTCTCCTCAGAGGGGCTGCACAGGGAGGAACCAGAGGAAGAACAGGGCTGCGGAGCTTCCCAGTAAGGTGGCTGTGCAGCGTTTCTTCTCATCGGCATCCATTCAGAATCTAAAAATAGCCGGGCTAGAAGCACAGCACAGCACATGGGAGCTCCAAAGAGCTGTGCTCAGGATTCAGCTGCTAGTTGAAAGCTACTGGCTGCTCTCCCTTTTCCTTGCAGGCCAGGCCTATACCCCAGGATCCAGCAGAGACTTGGGGTGAAGAGGAGTGTAAGACATACCCAAATGCACTCAGCAAACTACCATATGTTTCTTTAGAAACAAAACATGGTTTCCCTTTCCTCTGCTTGTGCTCTTTTTTTTTTATTTTTAACTTTTAATATTCCTACTTAGCATTTGCAAAGCGAAGCAAACCTACCCCTAAAATATAGGGCATTTAAAAAGAAAAAAGACAAACTGTTGGATTTGGAGTAGTTGTGTATAGGAGGGCAGAAACACACACACACACACACACACACACACACACACACACACACACAAACCTGTTTTTATCATTTTGCCTAATTATAAAGTCAAGATATTTATCATGCACATTTTTAAGACACACAAAGAAGAGATCAATTCTCCAGACGGTCTGCTGCTCTTTGGTCTTTGGTTCAGTTTTTCAGAGTCAATTCAAAAGGAAAATCCTTGTAGGTGTCACAATAGTAGAGGTCAGAGTAGAAACTTAACCTTAGGGTAGTGTGCCCTCCCTGGGTGCTTCTTGGTAGCTGTGGGTTGGTTCTTCCTATGCACTTAAGGGTCCTGGGCAAAGGGCCAGCAAGTGGATACAGATATGGGTGACTGTAAAAGCCTGCATCTACCATTCCAGAAGGATTCAGACTTGAGTTCTTAGTTGCCCAGAGTGCCTTACTGGCATCTTCAACCTCCAAAGCCAATTTCAATTTCCAAAGTCTTGGAAACCACAAGATAACTGGGACAGGGGAACGGTCTTCTTGTTTACTCTAGGCTGGGCTTTCTCTACTTGTGGAGTCAACCAAAACAAAGTTGAATTAGTTTGCCTGCAGGCAGTTGTGAGAAAAACGCATGGATTGATGTGTAGGAGCTAAATTCCAGTTGTACTTTCTGTCAGCTCAGCCCAGGAGCCTTTATGACTCACTAAACCTGCCCTTTCTACTCGTCTGCACTGCCACGACTATAAGGATAGCGGCAGAACCCTGCTTCTTGTCTTTGAGCATTCTTCTGGAGACAGGGAGAAGACAAAGACACCATCAGGGTGTCCTGCTTTCTGTGCTTGCTTGGCCATTAGACCAAAAGAAAGCCTTTGTCCCGTGCAAGGTAGTTTTTTCCCGTGCCTAGAGTCCAAGGACACCTGCTCGCTCTTGAGGAAGTAGTTTAAGGTTTCAGTAATGTTACATCTCACTAAAAATACTGTTCATTTATTTAAAGGATCTTGAGAAATCTTGAGAAACATTTGACAGTGCTGTAGACAACAGAAAGGACTCTGGTTATGCATATAGTTCCCTATTAGTTTATATTATTTCTTGAGAGAGAGTTCTGAATATAGGATTTGAAAGATCAAAGGCTAAAGAGAGACTGCTTTTAGCTTCTAGAACATGACTACTGCAGCTCGTGGTAGTTCAACTCCCCTTTTAGGCCATGTAGTCCTGCAATTGACCCTGGAATATGCACTTGTTCCAGAGGACTCTATTTTCATTTCATAATGTTTAGACCTGTGGGCCACATTGGGGTGGATACCTAGTTCCCTTTGTGGTAGGCTATTCTGGACCAGCACTGGATATAACTCTTCATCCAGCTTTCATAAGTCCAGCTGGTTACTCCTTGTTTCAGCTTCCTTTCTGACTTCTTTTTGTAGCCATTTCCATCTTCTATGTGTCTGAATTGATACTGTCCACACTTGATACTGTGTACTGAGCAAATGTAGTTGGAGTGATACAAGTCAATAACTCAGCTCTGTTCATAGGCTAGGAGGCTGTCATGTTACCTCCAGATACGGCCTGAACACCTTTCCCACCCTTCAGGTTTCATCTTCCTGGAGGGAGGGGTGATTGAGCAGATCATGGGCTATGAGTTGGTCATTTACTTCAGGTAGCTGTGGTGTCTTTAAGGGTGGACTGGATACACTTTTGAAAGAAACTTGGTATAAAATTGCTGGCAGTATAATGCTAGGGAGGAGGTCACTCTGTGCTTGCCTCACCAGTCTTAGTAAGGTGGTTCTGGGAAGAAGGCCATAGTTGTCGCCTCACTCATCTCACTAGTGTGGTACTACCGAGACCACACTTGGTGTCTTGCTGGTCTCACTAGCTTGTATACCTGATAGCTTGTCACTTGGCCCTACCCTACCCTGAGTCCTGGCCACACTGCTTAGAAAGATGCTCAGGCTGTGGTGTGGTCTCTCATGGGTATTTGGGTGCTCTGCCTGTGGTTAGTGGGAGCCTGTAAGCTGCCCAATTGGAGACTCACCAGGGTTTATTGCCCATCTTACTTCTTGCTTTCATCCTCAGCCTAGCCTTCTCTTTTTTCATAGAAAAGGTTGAAGTTTGTGCTATACTACAACAAATCAGTTTTTTCAGGAGACAGGTCATTGCTGTCCTTCTGCATCTCCTTCATATCTCTGTCCTTTAAGTGGGTCTCACTGGACCATTCTGTTTGTTGTTGGCAAGCATTCTCACAGGTCTGTGAAAGGAATACCAAGAGGGCTTTGACTTCTTTAATAGAAAGGAGGCTCCTTTTTGTAATTTATTGAGAAGTCTCTAAGCATCTGCTGAGTTTCAGCACCTAGCAAGTAGGAGGACCTTCTATCCCCAGGAAGTAGATAACTCTGTTGGGAAAAAGGATACTTTCCTATAGAAGGAAAGCCTTTCAGCCATTGTATTAGTTACATGGTGTTTTAGTATATATACAAGTAGTATATTTGTAACTGCCATTGTGGCCAATTTAAAAACATTTCATCATCACAAAGAAAACCCTGTGCCTTTAGTAGTCAACTCCTTGTTCTCCCTCGGTCTCAGCTTTTTTTTTTTTTTTTTTTTTTTTTTTTTTCTTTTTTTAAAGTCTGACTGGCCTGAAGCTCAATCTGTAGACCACGTTGGCCTACCTCATAGAGCTCTATCTGCTTCTGCCTTCCAAATGCAGCAATTAAAGGCATGTGTTACCATGCCTAACTAAAACTTATTTTTAATGCTGAAAAATAGTCCATTGTGTAGATGTCCCATATTTTGCTTATCTAGTCATCTGTTGATGGATATCTGTGATCCCACCCTCAGGCACCTATAAATCAGGCTATTGTGAGCAGTCACATTACAGACTTGTGTGTGGACATGTTTTTCTATTTTATTGAATGTGTGTCTAACAGTGGTGCTGTTGGGTCATAGGGTCATTGTATTTAGCCTTTGAAGGAGCCACTACACTTTCCCACAGTGGCTACCTCAGTTCTCATTCTGACCAGCAAAGTATGAGGGGCTTGTCTAGCCATATTCTTGTTGAATGTGTTCAGCCTGTGTTAGTTGGCTCTCACTGTAGTTCTCATTTACGTTTTCCTGGTGACTGAGCAGGCTTTTTAACCTCTGTGATCCTGTTTCTTCTTAAAGAAACCTAGCATGCTACTGAAGACTGTATTATTTATTTATTTATTTGCCTGATAGTCACACAACGTTTGTTGTGTTATAGACATTCACATCAAGTTCATATCAGTCTTTCTGAATAGGCCTCGTATACTCATCTTATAGATGAGAGAAACTGAGGTCCAGAGAGCAGAGGGACAGCCCCCACAGCCATGGTGCTGTGTTACATCTCCATGGTTATCTATGCCTGGCATGTTACACATGAGCAACACTTTCTGGGTGTACATTGTAAAACACATCAGGTGTGGTACCACACAGGTGGCCATGAAGTTTTGCTGAGCTGAATCTTTGCCCACATAAGCAGCAGCATTTCCCTAAGCCTAGCCTGGGACCCACTGTGGCACTTGTTAGTTTTCCCTTAAGGGAAACTTGCTCAGTTTGGGTTGCTCTTGGCTCTGAGAGGGGATACTATGGCACATGGAAACCACAGCAACCTTGTTGTGTCAAGAGTGTCTCCCCTCTGTAGGTGTGGGCACCTGCTCCTGAGCGAGGCCTACTCAGGGAGCGAAAATCAGGGGAGGGCAATCCCTTGTTTGTAGCTGTGTTGGAGGCTCAGGCATGAGAGACTCAATTTCTGGTCATTTGAAACTCTACAAGGAAAAAATATTGAATGTGAGGTTGTCCTAGGGACACAGTGCTAACTCTGTGGCCTGGGCAGGACTTCCTTTCAGTTCACTTTTAGTGTTTCAATCTTTTTTTTTTTTTTTTTTTTTTTTTGGTTTTTCGAGACAGGGTTTCTCTGTGTAGCTTTGCGCCTTTCCTGGGACTCACTTGGTAGCCCAGGCTGGCCTCGAACTCACAGAGATCCGCCTGGCTCTGCCTCCCAAGTGCTGGGATTAAAGGCGTGCGCCACCACCGCCCGGCTGTGTTTTAATCTTTAAAACAGACATTCTCATAGCATATAGGACTCCTGAGGCCTTTTAGAAATGTTTATTTTAAAAACAAAACAAAAAGAATTCTAACATACACAAGCCAAGCTGTGGTGGCGCACGCCTTTAATCCCAGAACTGGGGAGGCAGAGGCAGGTAGATCTTTGTGAATTCGAGGCCAGCCTGGTCTACAAAGCAAGTTCTAGGACAGCTGGGGCTGTTGTACAGAGAAACTTTGTCTTGAAAAACAACAAAACAAATTCTAGAATTTTTTTTTTTTAACTTACTTACTTTGACAGTGCTGGGGATTAAACTCAGGGCTTTACATGTACTAGGCAGAGCCACATACCCAGCCAGTCAGCCCTTTTACTTTTTAAAAGTTTTATGACAGTTTCACTGTATAACCTAGACTGACCTTTAACTCACAGTCCTGCCTCAGCCTCCCACACCTGAATGACAGATGTGCACAACTGTTCCTAGCCTAGAAACATTTACTGAACTGATAGATTGAAAAAAGTATACTCATGATTAGGCACTAAGTGACATTTCCAGCAGAGCAGGCCTCAAGAGCCAGTACAAAGCTGGAAGCCTCCAGATGGTTTATCTAGGTGGGACAGTATTCTGATGTCATGTTTCTCAACCCCTGCCGGTCTGGATACAGTATAAGGTACCCATCATTCCATTGTTCACTGAGCAAGTAAGTGGGTGAGAGGATGTGAGTTTCCTATCAGGTTTCCCTAGTATGTGTTATTCCATGGGCAAAGGACAGAGTTAACAGATCATAGCCTGGCTGTATTCTGGTGGACTTGCTACCCAGACCCTGGCCATCCTCATCTCCTTACTGTGTCCTCTTTCTATCTTTGACCAGGTTGGGCCTGAAAGGCCTGTGATTCCTGATGTATTTTGAGCTTGATCTTGAGTTCCTCACTTTCTAGTTACTTTGAAATTTGGGGAATTTTCAAAGGGTATTTGAATGCCTTTGGGCTTTTAGCTTATATAGCTCCAGCTAAGCCTTCTCCGGGGTTGGCCCACTAATGTCAAAGGTCAGCCTGTGGCCCATAGTCTTTAGTGATTGGCAGGGAAGAGTTTTTGTGAGCTAGGAGGTGTACTGGTCTACAAATGATCTGTGTCAGCCAGCTTCTTGCACCAAGCAGAACCTAAGGCTCCAGCCCCATTGCTGAGAGCCTAGTCTTCAGTTAGGTATCCTTGTTACTGAGGGGCTGCCAAAGGTACACCATTTCCAGACTTTGTCCCCTGTCATCGCACACAGTTCTGGCCACATCACTTCTGTTGCACATCTCTGAAAGGGGCTGCTGTCCTGTCTATCGATGGAACAGTTGCCTGGCACGCTTGTTGTCTCTTTCTGTTTCTCTGGTTCTTCACTAAGTGGTGTCGTGCCTGCTTCAAGAAAGATACCATACCTGTACTCCTCCTTCCCCAATTCCTCAGCTTCAAGCTTCATTTTTGTTGTTGTTGTTGTGGCTGGCATGTGGTTTAGGGGTGCTGGTCCAAGCCCTTTCATCATCCATAACCTGTCAGCTCTGCACAGCTGTGTTCTGTCTCAAATTCTCAACCCATGTTCTCTTTTGTCAGGTCATCTTGGGCCCAGCCAAAAGCTGTGAGTGACTCCAGACAGCTGGGTGGCCAGCCTAAGAAAGAGCCTGCTGTAGTGGCAAGGAGAGGCCTGTGGGAGGCCAGCTCCCACCTTTTAAAAGAGTTCCTATGAGGAGGAGAAGAAAGGGACAAGAAACTTTTAGATAGAAAGATAGCGAAGAGGAGAAAGACAGAAACATAGGATAGCTTTAGGGAGGACCTGGATCAAAACCCAGCTGTCCCTTCTGCTTCTTCAAAAGGGCTTTTTATAACAATGCCAAGGGGCGGGGCGAAAGACCTCCCCCTTGCAATATCAAAGCACACTGCACAGCCAAGTGTAGACTCTTCCAAACACCTGGTAACCATGCCCGTGGTCAAATCATCCCCTTATGCAGCCCTTCTGGGTAAAGCAAGCTCAGATTCTCAGACCCTGATGAAGTTCTCAATAGGAAACCTCTGTGAGTCTCTACAGAGGCCAGGTTCTCAAAAGTTCTGAGGCAGTGGCTCTAGCCTCAGCTGGGCGCCAGAAGCACCATAGGAGGCTTTCACCCTCCTGATGGCCCAGTCCTAACCTAGGAAATAGGAAGCAGTCTCTGATCATGAGGCTTCTGTCATTCAGCAAATGCTGAGACCTGTGCATATAGCTTGATTTTAGTAAACTATCTTCTCCAGGCTTGGGATGCCAGCCAGCCTCTGCCTCCCTCCAATCAGTTTTCCCTCCTACCCCAATCTTGAGACAGCACAGTATGGTTTGAATCTAAAATGCTTCACCAAAGGCCAGGTGCTAAGTGCTTGGTTGATAGCATGGATTCACCTATTACTGAGTTCATAATTTGATAATCTCTTGGAGTTGATAGAAATTTTACAAGTATAGGATCTAGTTGAAGGGAGCAGGTCCTTTGCTCACCCCGTGCCGCAGTTGCTCATTTCCTCTTTCCATGGCACCATGATGTTTTGCCTCACTTCAAGCAATTGAGCTAGCAAACCATATATTGAAACCCTTGAATTTGTGACCTATGAATCAAAATAAAAATTTCCTCCTCCAAGTAGATTTTCTCAGGTATTTTGCCACAGTAATAGAAGAACTCACTAATTCATTTTGCTTGTTACTCTCCTGTTTTCGTTTTTCATCCAAATGTCTTTGGGAAGGTCTCAAAAACTCATACTGAAAGGTACAAATTTTTACCCAGTGATTCCCATGCCCCTTTGAGCTCTTAGACATACAGGGACAGTGGCAGGCCCTTTGGTTGTTCACTGGAGGAGATTCTGGATGGTGATATAACTAGAGATGTGCTTTGGAAATGAATAGCACCTGGAAACTCCAAAGCAGGAGCAATCATGAGTGTGGTACCTGTGGAGAGTAGTTCTTTCTTACAGAGGTACATCTCCATGCACATGGACTGATCTGAACAGTTGTATAAGTAAATGGATAGTAGTTGATGAGAAGTACTGTTGGAGCTGATGGGAGAAAGCTAGGCCATGTAGTAGTGGTGTAGTGTGCTTAGCCAGGCACAGACATCATCAGAGAGACAGAGAGTAACAGATAGGATTGTGCTTGAATTCCAGCAGCATGTACATTTCCTTCATGGGCAGCTAAGAAGCCTAAATACCATGATACCCTATGAGCAATGAGAATACCCACCACTTGCCGGGGGGGTTTTAATGTCACTCTCCAGGAAAGGCCTCTGGCTTCTGGATAAGGGACTGATCTAGAGCTAGGCAGAGGTTGTACTAGATCAACCTGGAGCACCTTGTCCTTTGGAGTGAGGAAGTACTCTGATACCACACAGGAGCCACAGGAAAAGCTCCTGCAGCCAAAGCCAAATGTGAGCAACAAAATGAATAATTTAGCATTTGATTATAATCCAGGTATAAGTTAAATATTGACAAATCTGTGCAAATATAAGTTGATGATTGATAAAGAAATAAACAAATGGAGGAAAAGAGGAAAGAAAAACTGTGCAAAAGAATTTCAAATAATCCATGCAGATTCTCTCCTTTTATAGGGAGCATCATCACTCCCCCTCCTCATCAAGCAGACTATGTAGTATGTAGTGATTTTCTTCTGGATCTGGGCTATGGTTTATCACAAGACATACCCAGTAGGCACTGGGGATCAACACTAACATCAGTGAGAAGTCCTACACCCTGATCAGGTAGAATGAAAGATGTGCTCTACCTCATTGACTTTCCTTCTTAAGATCCAAAACCACAGTCTAGCCATGAGAAATACAGCCGGGCGGTGGTGGCGCACGCCTTTAATCCCAGCACTTGGGAGGCAGAGGTAGGCGGATCTTTGTGAGTTCGAGGCTAGCCTGGTCTACAGCGCGAGAGCCAGGAAAGGCTCAAAGCTACACAGAGAAACCCTGTCTCGAAAAACCAAAAAAACAAAACAAAACAAAACAAAACAAAAAAAAA
The DNA here is from genome assembly GCF_949786415.1 of Peromyscus eremicus. NCBI lineage: Eukaryota > Metazoa > Chordata > Mammalia > Rodentia > Cricetidae > Peromyscus > Peromyscus eremicus. The sequence goes on from NC_081423.1 coordinate 42,877,295, forward strand.
AAAAACGAGAAAAGCAAATATACCCAAATTGAATTATATTCTCAAAATATATGGCTAGCACTTGCTGAAAAATAAGGAAAGTTTGAGAAACCATCACAGCCAAGAGAAGCCTAAGGTTCCATGACAATATAGTGTGCTGTGGCCTTAGAACAGAAAAAGAATACTAAGAGAATACTCAGAAGACTCAAACAGCATGAGCTTCTATTGATTTGGTATCAGTATTGGTTGGCTATTCCTAACAACTGCACCTGGTGAAAGATGTTGATAACAGAGCCACCTGGGTAATGAGTATGTAGAAATTCTGTATGATCATTACAACCTTTAAAAGTTTAGACATAGTAATAAAAAGAAAAAAAAAAGTACCAGAGACTCCGGGGAAGAGAGGTTACCCTGGACCCAGCTGCTAGCGTAGGCTCGAAAAAGAGGCTCCTTATAGGACTGGCAGGGGCGGAATGGGGCCTAGACTGCGGGAGGAACACTGTAGAGGGAAACCCACACAATAGGACCTCTTCCGCTTATGTCATGGGAGGCCTGGCTGTGGGTGGCTCAAGAGAAGCACATGTGCCAGTGGGGCAGGATGTGAGCTGCCCTCCTTGTCCGTCCTTGTCACATCAAAGCAGCACAGGACAGAGCTGCAGAATTGAGATGATGAGTCATCTGCTAGTTTTGTATGGAGTATGCTGGTTCTTGACTGCCTGCATGACCTACCTTCCTATCTTCCTGCTTCTCCAAGCTTAGGTGAGAGTCCTGCTGTGGCTGCTCATTCTCTTCAGCTTATGCTGCTCCCTCCTGACCCTGTTCTGCTTGCTTGGGAGGCTTAGTCCAAGAACACGTAATAGACCAGACCGTCCCTCCCTCTCCTGTAACAGTCCTTATTGAGGTTCACCTCTTCCATTCGTGGTCTGTCTGCGTGATCTGCCTGACTCATCTCCCAGTTCAGCCTCAGGGAGTCAGAGCTTTTGTCGTTCAGTTTATTACTATGCTCCTGGCACTAGTTGCCAGCATCACCCTTGGCATACTGCTTTACTTCTCCCGGGGACTTTCTTTACCTATAGTGGAGATGATGCTACTTCACAGTTACAGAGATACATGTTTATGGAAAGGGCCTGGGTGAACTTGCTCATCTGTCCCTCTGCTCTCCTGCTCTTGGAGCCTACCTCTTCATAGACTAATCTAGCCCCTATGTCACTTGCTGCAGCCTGAAGACTCTTGGCCTCCTCATGTCTGGCCTCTTTGCCTCCATGGCTGTACTCATACCTTTGTCGTAACACTTAATTCAGCTGTGTGTGCCCTCTTCTCCTCTGCACTGTGCAACCTATGACAGGTGCTGTGGCTCACTCTTCTTACTATGGCTCCTGGCACTGCATCTAGTAGATCCTTTCAGAGTTAGTGACATGGGAACAGGCCACTAGCTAGCTGCAAGTGACATTCAGACAGATAGCCATTCATTTAATCCATATATAAAAGGCCAGCTCCTTAATACCATGTGACAAGGGCCATCTTTGCAGCCAGAGGCTATGTTGTTCTGCTGATGGGAATGAGATGGGTTTCTTCAGGGTTGTGTTAAGAACTTTGGCATCTCACCCCAGGAAATAGGCTGCATGCTGATCTCTGGATCCAGGCTGTGTTGGAAGACTCAGGCCTCAGATAGGGCAAATTTGTATGTGGTTTGACCTGGGATTACTACAATCCAGAAACGGTGGTTCATATGTCAGCTGCTGCTGCTTGCCACTAGAAGTAAGGGTTGGTGGAAGGGCAAGGCCATGCCCAGTTGTGACAGTCTGTATTCTGAATCTACTGAAAAGGCTCTGCAAGGCCACCAACTAGAACCAGATTTCACATCGCTCTGTCCAGCTGTATCTGCAGAACTGCCACTTCCACATAAGGGTGTGATAGCAGCAAGGCACACTTCTTGCCCTGTTTCTGCTCCAACTGTGTTTATTGTTGTTTTCCACCTTGGGACTCTGAATTGGTCTAGGCTGTGTCCATCCATCCATCGGTCCAAATATGCATCACAAAAGTTAACACTTGAGCTGTTCTTACTTGCTAGTTCTGTGGCACTGAGTACACTCAGACTGCTGTGCAGCCATCACTACCATGTGCTCCAGACCTTTTTCCAAATGGAAACAGACACCATCAAATACTAACACACTATTCTCCCGTAGCCCTTAGCCCTTAGCCATTCCTATTCTACTTAAAGTTCTATGAATCTGACTTACTAAGCCCCTCATTTAAGTATAATGACAGTGTGTGTCATTTTATGACTAGCTGACTTCACTCAGGATTTAATCCGATTTTAACAACTATCAGAACTTTATCCCATTTCATGACTAAACACTCCAGTGTATGCATGGTCTACATCTTGTTTCCCATCCATTCATCTGTGGGCAGTAGCCTTGCTTCTGCTTCTCTACTGCTGTAATAATGCTGTGGTAGACATGGAGTGAAGTGCTTGCGTTGTAGGCATGTTCCACCAGTGCCTGATTTTATGTGCTACTGTGGATGGGGCACAGGGCTTTGTTTATGTTAGTCAAGCGTTCACCACTGATTGATTTCTTAGCCCTCTATGCTTAATTAATTATTGAGGAATCTCCATAACTCTTTCCCGTAGCAACTGCACCATTATATATTACTGTAAGTGATGTGAGAAGGTTCCAGTTCTCCATCAGCATTTGTTGTTATCTGTCCATCCTCCCTTTATTCTATTGTCATCCTAGTATGTTGTGATGTGGTGTCTTCTACTAGAGATTATATTTGTGTTTCCTTGATGACTCATGATGTTGAACATATTTTCATGGGCTTATCAGGCACATGTCTTTAGAATAATGGCTGTTCAAATGTGCCCGATTCTTAACTGTTGTGTTCTTGCTCCTGGCTTTTAGTCCTTTGTATATCCTGGATGTTTGACTTTGGCTGCTGTGTTGTTCACAAAGTGTTTCTTCCCTCTCTCGCAGTTGCCCTTTCTATGGTTTTGGTTCTTTGGTTTGTTAATTTTGATGGAGTCCATTTTGTGGGTGGTGGTGGTTGTTGTTGTCTTTTTGCCTGTGCTTTTGGTATCACATCTAAGAAATTGTCAAGTCCAAGCTTTGGTCTTCTAAAAAGGATGATCGGTTTTGCATTTTCCCCTCTCCCTTTGGAGACAGGGTCTTGACATCTAGCCCAAGCTACCTGTGAACTCATGATCCTCCTACCCTTGCCTCCCATGTCTGGCGTAGTATGTTTTTAATGGTTGCTGTTTGTTTTGACAGGTCTTGGTGACTTGAACTTTGTGTTACTTTGCTTTAACTCTCTGAGTGCGAGGATAACAGGCCTAGGCCACCACATCAAAGCCACTTTTGCTCTTATGTAGTGGGTTCTTGTCACATATGATAACAGCAGGCACGTGGTTCTTGTGGAGGTGGTCAGGTGGGTGAAGGTGTCAGTTCTTCTAGCCTCAGCTTTAGGAGTAAAGTGGGCATTGGCTTGGTGGGGCAGGCTTCCTAAGGGAAGATCCTTTGGCTACTTACTAGGATCCAAGTGTCTTGCTGCCTCATCAGCAACTCTAACCAGATTGGGCTGGCACAGCAGATGTGAGAAGGAACTTCTTGGGCTTGGCAGTGTGTGACAAAGGTTCATGTTCTATTCTTTCATTCTTGCAAAATAAATTTAGGTAGTCTAACAATGCCCCCTGGAAGCCCTGGGTCATTTCTGTACCAACCTATAAAGCCTTTGGACTTTTTCATATAAAGATGTCTCAGTGGGTGAAGGTGCCTGTCACCAGTACTCACAGCCTGAGTTCAATCCCCAGGATCTACATTGTAGAAGGAGAGAGTTGACTCTCTTTAAGTTGTTCTCTGACCTCCAAAATTGTACTGTGTCATGAGCACACCCACAGAAATGTGCAATGTATACACGTAATAAATAAATATAATAAAAAAGTAACCAAGTAACATTTTAAAGTAAAAATATTGATTTGTAATGTTTCATTGTACATTGAATGTGTGCACTTGTATGTATATATGCCCATAACTAAGTAAAAGTGGTGTTTTCTATGGGTCTCAGTCAGGTGTTTTTGAAAGACCTATCTTGGGGGTTAGAGAGATGGCTCAGTGGTTAAGAATACTGGCTGTGCCAGGCGATGCATGTGGTGGTGCATGCCTTTAATCCCAGCACTCAGGAGGCAGAGGCACACGTATCTCTGTGAGTTCGGGACCAACTTGGTCTACAGAGTGAGTTCCAGGACAGCCAGGGCTGCACAGAGAAACCTGTCTCAAAAAAAAAAAAAAGTTAAGGCCAGTCATCTCAGCTGATTCAGGGATAAATAGGGACGTGCAGATGTCCCTTTAGTAGAAGATATTCTTTGGGCACCTCCCTAGGAGTGGGATAACTGGATCATAAGGGAATTCTGTTGTTAGTTTTTTGAGAAGCCTCCACATTTCTGGAGTGGCTGCACTCACTTATACTCCCAACACTGGATAAGAAGAGTTCCTCTTTCCCCATACCCTCACCACTACTTATTGTCTTTTTCTTGATTATCATTCTCACCAGAGTAAGATGAAGTCTCAGAATAGTTGTGATACACATATACAATAGAATTTTATTGAGCAATAAGGAAAATGAGATTACTAAATTTTCAGGAAAAAAGGATGGAACTGAAAAACTTAAGTGAGATAATCCCTGCTCAAAAAGGCAGGTCCCACAAGATTCTTTCCTATGTACAGATTCTCAGCTCTGGCTGTTAAATATGTGTATTCATGTGGGAGAAATGTGGGCAAAAGCTGGGAAACTAGAAAGGGCACATAGGACTAGGGGAAAAACAAATCTCTAAGTGGGAAGGAAGGATGGGGAAAACAATAGAGCAAAGTAGGAGGAGGAATCCTAGGGGCAGATGGGCACATTGCTGGTGGAGCAGGGAGAGGGCTGCCTGGGAACGAGAATCAACAAAATGAAATAGGTGGCAAAACCCAGATGGAAACCTACGATTTTGTAAACTGATTTTAAAAATAAAAGGAAGAACGCCGGGCAGTGGTGGCTCATGCCTTTAATCCCAACACCCAGGAGGTAGAGGCAGCCTGGTCTACAGAGTGAGATCCTGTAGCTAGAGTTTTCCTGCCTGGCCCACAGTCAGGACAAATCTCTGTCACCCACCGGTCCCACAGCCACTCAGACCCAACCAAGTAAACACAGAGACTTATATTGCTAACAAAATGTATGGCTGTGGCAGGCTTCTTGCTAACTGTTCTTATATCTTAAATTAATCCATTTCTATAAATCTATACCTTGCCACATGACTCGTGGCTTACCGGCATCTTCACATGCTACTTGTCATGGCAGCGGCTGGCAGTGTCTCCCCCCTGCCCCCCTGTTCTCTCAATTCTCCTCTCTGTTAGTCCCGCCTGTACTTCCTGCCTGGCCACTGGCCAATCAGTGTTTTATTTATTGACCAATCAGAGCACATACAGACCATCCCACAGCAAGATCCAGGACAGGCACCAAAACTATACCCTGTCTCAAAAAAACAAAAACAAAAACAAACAAACAAATAAATAAAAAGGAAGAGCCACAAGGGCTCAAATGGGGTAAACCTGAGTTCGATCCCATGGTAGAAGGAGAGAGCCAACTCCTGAAGTTTGTTCTCTGGCCTCCACACATGTGCTGTGGCCCAGGTGTGCATGCACGGGCGCACGCACATATATACACACACACACACATATGTACTAAATAAATCAATGTAAAAATTTTAAAAAGGAAAATAGCTTTCATCATAATACCTTTATAAGGATTTCATTTATGTTACTCCCATTAAAAAGAAGACCAGTTAAAGAGGGGAAAGTTGATGTGAAGAAGATGGTCCAGTGGATGGAGCACTTGCCCCCCAAGTGTGAGGGCTTGAGTTCAGATCCCCAGATCCACACAAAACTGGGCGTGGTGGTACACATCTAGCACTCCAAGGATGAGATGGGAAACTTGAGTGTCAGCTCTCCTTGGTCATGCAGTTGTAAACAGTAGAGACTGGTCTCAAACAAGGTGGCAGGGAAGGGCTGACACCCATGCATGCTGTGGCACACCACACCCAGGCAGTTAGAGGGAGGTTTTTGTGTGTTTGTATAGTTCAGACCTTTCACAGCTGATAGTCTAGTGATTCAGCCACTTCAGGAAATCGTCTGTCACATTTGAAAGAGTGAAACATACAGTTTCCATTTGACCCGGCAGTTCTACATCTAGCTATCCACCTGAGAGCAGTGAAGGTATGTGGCCATTCAAACATAGGAACATGAGTATTCACAGCAGTATTGTTCATAACAGTCCCAAGTGGAAACAACTCATGAGTCTATCAGTGGTAGAGTGAGAAAACAAAATGGGGCGCATCTACATGGTAGATTGCTGTTCAGCCAGGACAAAAAGGTACTGTGTTGAACCTTCAAGTGTGGTGAAGGAAGGAGCTTCCAGACACAAAGGGCTACATGCCACATGATTCCATTTGTATAACGTAGTGGATGAGTAACTCTTCAGAGGCAGAGAGTAGTTGGAGGGAGACAGAGGGAAATGATGGCTAATGGCCTGAGGTTTGTAGGATGAGTATTGTACAGTTCTGTAAATGTTGACCAGCCATTGAACTATGTTCTGTAAACAGGTAAGTTGTGTGATATAAATTATGTCTCAGTAAAGCTGCATTAAAGAGAAATTAGCTATGAATGAGATAATTCAGTTTTGGAACAATTTCTTCCCATCTCATTCGAAGCCCTGTGAGTGGATTGGGCTCTAGAGCCATAGTTACCACTTCCTTCTGTAGTATTTCCTGATAGTTCTTTCTTGTGTGTGTGACAGGATCCAGTAATGCTCCCCTTATGGTAAATAGTGGGGCAGTGGGGGCATTAGAGATACTAGTTAAAAGTGAAATTGCTACTTTCCTCCTGTCCTGGCCTAGTTTATGTTTTTCTGTTAGCCTTGGCTAGCCTGGTTGGCCTCAGACTTTCAGCAGTCCTCTTGCCTCTGCCTCTGCTGGGATTACAGATGTGCACCAACATACGTGCCTACCTGGCTGCCTTTGCCTTCTGCTGACCATTTTGTAACCCTTTATAAAGGAAACAGAGCTGAGGCCCTGGGAGTAGAGAGGTTGAAAGGTGAGAGAGACCATGGCTGCACTCAGCTGTAAGGCAGGTCTTTGGCTCACGGTCAAGTGTCTGGTACAGAGTAGTGCGGTGCAAGAGGGAAGAGTAGGGCTGTAGGGACCTGAGCAGTTTGGTGACACTGAATCCTTGAATGGCCTGGTGGCCAGTATCTTGAGAAGGGAATAATGGAATTTTTGTTGATATGTTTTATCATCTCCACTTAACTCACCTTTTTGCTTGATGTATTTTCATATTTCATAATCTATTGACATAGGTCTGAAGTCCATAATGGCCATTGCTGTGTTGTTATTTTGATCCCTGCCTGTCAAGAAGTTTCTGCTCCTTAAAGCCCTGGCAGGTGTAGGTGGGCCTTTGAGTCTGTCTCCCAGCCTCAGAGCTAGTGTTCAAGGATGTGGCTCTACCCTTCCTGCTTCCTTCTGTCTTTAAAAAAAACAAAAACAAAAACAAAAACAAAAACAAAAAAAAAACAAAAAACCTTGCTCTTGAATCTGCTGTCTCAGACTTTTCCTCACAGATCTGAGACTAGATCTTGGCTCCCTGTTCTCCCCGGCAGTCCTCACTGAGCTGTTCTATCTTGCCCCCTCCTCCAGTGCAAGCTAGGACACTGTTCTCCAAGTAGGAGGTGAAATCCAGCTGGGTGTCCTCTAAAAATGTCCAGCTTGGCCTGCCCCACCGTGGATGGTGGGTAGGATTTGATGTTGTGAGGATGGAGGACTGAAGGAGAGGGCTGGGTACTGCTGGTGGCTGTGGGACCTGACACCCCTTTTGAGTGACTTGTTTTGTACTTGCAGCCTACCACCCTCCCTCAGGGCACCATCAACATGAACCAGTGCACAGATGTGGTGGATGGGGAGGCCCGCACAGGGCAGAAGTTCTCTCTCTGCATTCTGACGCCTGACAAGGAACATTTTATCAGGGCAGAGACCAAGGAGATCATCAGTGGGTAAGTTGCCCAGAGCCACAGGAGGTACCATCTGTTTGTCGACCCATTTCTGTGGACCCCAGGGCTGCTAGGTCTTCCTCAGAATTCTTCACTGTTTGGTGCCTCCCCCCACCCCTATACCTGTTCTCACCCTGTGCCCCATTGGTACTCAGCTACATAGTACTGCTTATGCCTTCCCCTCAGACAGAATAAGTCCTCTTGTTTCAGGCTGTGTATCAGCCCTTTTGAGAAACATGTCCTGTGTAGCACTGAAAACTCCAGGTGATTTACATGCATGTATTTCCTCAGTGATGAACCCCATTCATCGTATAAGGCTGGAAGAGGACAGGTGTGTCACGGCTTTGGAAGAAATCAATTTGGGGTCAAAGGGAACAGGCTGCAGCACAGGGTAGAGGACATGAAGCCCTCTGGTTTAAGCAAGTACAAGGGCACTGGGAGCATTGCCTTCCTCTAGCATCAGTTGTATCTCTAGTGAAGCTGTTTAGGAAGCCAGCCAGGACTGGATGACTAAGAATTCCCCTTTTCAAGCTTCTGGGGACAGTATGGAGAAGTGCTTTGTGTGTCTTCCTGAGTTTAACCCAGAACATCAGATTTAAGGATTTCAAGGGCTTCTAATGAACCTGTGGTCTATGTCAAGGAATCTGAGGGTTGGGAGCAGGGGAGCAGTCAGGTGTGAGCAACCCTCTGTACTTCTGACTGCACCTGGTGCTACCTGGCCTGATCCAGAACACCTGTCCCAAATGAGTCGTCTTGGGGAACCTCACCTCCCAGTCTTGGATCTACGGAAGGCCTGAGTGGCTTTTGGCATTGAAAAGGGAGTCTGAGGTCCTCGGGACAAGCTGGGAGTATCTGGAACTGGGTCACTGATGCCATGTGGTTCAGAGAGTTGATATTTAGCGTCTGACTGACTGATCACTTTGACAACTACCTTGGGGTCCTGGCTCCACTCTGAGCCACCTCTCCTTGGTTACTCCTCTGTTGTCTCTTCTGTCAGCATGTACCACGGGGGGCCTGCTAGGTTATTGGTTATTGATACCATGATAAACATGATTATTGATGATCATTAACTGACCAAGATACCAGCGGCATGTGGCTTCAAAGTCCTGTATGCGGGCTAGTACTCCCGGGGATCTACGGCTTATGTGGTAGGTCAGTGGCATGGCCCTAGTTACAACAAGCCACCTGAAGCTCTTTCTCTCCACTCATTCCTGAAACCCCTCTTCTGACCCAGGAGCTGCTTCTTTAGCCTTGCACACATGCTGGGATCTTTGGTACCCATAGAAGTCAGGCATGGCACAAATGTTCCAGGAACAAGTGCTTTGCCCTCACTTTCTGTCTCCTCTAATCTTGGTGCCCTCTCCAAGGCTATTGTGGCTCTTCATCTGTGTATTCCAAGTCCCATTGGCCTACATGCTCTGGTTACATCAAAACCAGTTCCTAAGAAGATACTTTCACCAAACTGGATGGGGGAGAGCAGGGACATCTACCATCTACCCAACCTTCCTCCCTGCCTTTCCTCTCAGATTGGCTGAAGGAAGTGGGTGGTTCATTCTCCAGTTCCTTCTTGCTGGGAGTGACTTCCTTTTCCAGAGGATTGCTCGGGGCTCATTTTTGTTCTCTGGCTCACCCAAAGGCTAGCATCCTTTCCTCCTTGCCCTGCCATCAGCTCGGCCCACTCATTCTCACTGACCTAGTTCTGCCCTCTGGAGCTGGAGAAACTTGGTACCCACCAACTTCATGTCCACTAACTGATTCCCATCTCTTCACTGGATTCTTGTTCTTAACATTTCCAACACCTCTGAATATGTTGGATACGTCCCACTGGACTTCCTTGACAAAGTCACATGTAGCTAGGTATGGCAACACACACCTGCAATTCCAGCATTTGGGATACTAAGGCAAGAAGAGGGTCAGGAGTTCCAGAACAGCCCAACAGTCTGAGCTACATAGCAAGACCTTGGTTTGTTGTTTTAAGTGGGAGGAAGAAGGGAGAAATAGGAATGTAGACCTGCTCCATTATGACTCAGCCCTGACAACACTAACTCGGGCCATTAGCAGTGACCGAAAGTCCTAGGCTTCCCTTCCTTAAAAACTTCCCAAGTTCCTAGGTAGCTGAGTAGCTGAGCAGTCCTGCTCCTCTTGATGACTCCACCCTGTCAAGGCTCCTTGGTGTTGACAATGGATTGAACATAGGGGGCTTTGAGCACTTTGGAGGTTCTACAACCTTTGCCATATGCCCCACATACCTGGGGACCCTGGTGGAAAAGGTAATTTTAACCTAGGATTCTAGCGAAGTTGTAGGAGTCACTCCCTTCGGCACGAATCCTCAAGTATCTGACAGAAATATCAACTGACACGGAGTGGTTCCAAGACCCAGTCTTCCTGGAAAAAAGGATGGAGCAGGAGGATAGGGACTCCATGCACTGGGAAGCCTGCCCATCTGCTAATCTTCCAGATGTAACTCCTTCCTTTCTTTGGGGCCATGGAGAAGTGACCTACAGGACCCCAATGGCTATGAGAGAGTAGGCCTTTGGTTGTGCTCTTAGCAATTTGTGCATCCCTGGGCATGGATTGAGATGGGCTAAGTAGTCCTGTGTGTAGCAAGTGTAGTTCCCTGTACAAAACTTGGCTTCCCTAGCTACCGGCTCCTAAGACTGCTCCAAAAAGCAATGGGATGCTTGTCTTCCCTTCCTGCAGCAAACCCAAATTATAGAAGCACCTCAAGGAGCCTTCTCTTGCTCCAGGGGTACTGATAGGAATGTGGCCACTGCCATCACTGCCTAGGCCTGGACCCAGCATGGGCCCTTGTGTTTTGTGAAGTTTGGAGCCTTGTCTCTCTTGTGGTTCTTACAGTTACTGCTTGTCTAGACAGAAGGCTGGCTGCTGTACCCCACTTGGTCATGGCTGAGGCCAGATTTCAGAAGCAAGCCCTCTTATCCTTTATGTTACAGTCCTTCTGCAATTCTGAACATGCTCTCATCTAGCCACTGGTCTCGGAAATGAGATGTGCTCCAAGGGGCTAGGGTACCCAGAGCTCTGGTTAGGTAGTGGCAGTACCAGATCTGGGGTCCTAACCTTTGCCCACAGCTCTTTCTCTCTCCGTGCTTTCTGTTGCTGGCCCAGAATGGCTTTCTAAAATGCAAGCTTTGATGAAGGAGCCTTGGCACCTGTGTGGCCTTGTCCAGCCCTGGGATGCCTGGCACATTTCCTGTGTGAGTAGTGGTCTGATTGGTTAGCCTGAGGTGGGTCCTGAGGTGACCCACCATGGAAACTTTGCTGATACAACTCCCAGTTTTCTTCTTTAGGCCAGTGTCTGCCCCAATAGCCCTAATTATCTGCCATGGTCTGGCTGTGCACTTGTTAAATCCAAGTCTGGGAAGAGGTTTTAAAGTTGAGACTAGGTCCTGAGAATAGGGTCAGGAATGGGACAGTGATGTCCCTGCATGCCATAGTGCCTTTGGTGGACCCTGCCTCTTTGTCAGAATAGAGAAATCTTCTTGCTCTGAGCCCATGGTGGCCGTGGAAGGGTCATTGTCTAGCCCAGTCCTGATACAGCCTGTGCTTTTCCTGGCTGCTGTACTCTTCGTCTGGGGTAACCTGCTCAGTGTCTGACCAGAAAGGGCACCTATGGGATTGAGGTCTCTGCCACCCCAGTAAGGCCTGGAGTCATGGATCCTGAAAGCCAGGGATTTACATGGTGCTGCTATTTCTCCTCCCTTCTTCCCAGGTGGCTAGAGATGCTCATGGTGTATCCCAGAACCAACAAGCAGAACCAGAAGAAGAAACGGAAAGTAGAGCCACCCACTCCACAGGTAGGCTGGTTGGCATGTCCCCTAGTGGAGCTGGGCCTGGGAAGAAGTGAGGGCAAGAGGGTGGGGAAGGTCTAGCCAGGGCTCAGGTGGTCACAGCTTGCATGCTGCCTCCTCCCTCCTGCCTGCACTCTAGGAGCCACAGGCCACATATCATCCTCTTTGAGTCACTGAGCAGAATAGCCTGCTAGAATGCCCTGGACTGTCTTCAGGAAGGTTCAGGCCAGCAGGCAAATTGCATGTGTCCCTTCCCCTGCCTGTCCTGTCAGCCTCTGGGAAGGGCAGAGAGATCTGTTCTTCTGCCACAGCCCAAGGAAAGCAGTGGCCCTGCAGACAGCAGGCTAAGCAGCAGGGAAGGTGAGACCTGGAGGGCCTGCCTTGACTCCTGTGATCAGAGCTAGGTGGCTGGGAGAGCCTCAGCAGGCCCTGTCCTTCCCTCCCTCCCTCCTCCCTCCCCCCTCCCTCATTCCCTCCCTCCTACTAGCCAGTATTCAAGGCTCATTGGCAGAAGGGCTCTGCCTCCTTTCTCACTGTGTTCACCACACCCTTGAGCTCTGGAAGGGTGAAATCACCATTCTGAATTTCCAGCAAAGGCCATTTGCTAGGGTGGTTATAGTACTTAGGGTTCATCTTTTCCCTCTCTACCAAATGTTGCCCTCACCAGGGTTCTGGCCTACATTGGATAAATCAAGCTAGTCCTAAGAATGAGCAAGATAGGTCTTCTGGGTGTCATAAAGCCTGAGTCCTGTGGAAGCAAAGAGAGGCAGCCCTGGGCCAGGCAGTCTTTGCTGGCTACTCTGGCTCCCTGGGCTTCAGAAGTGAGACAGGCAGAGGCTGCTGGTCTGGGTCCCCACATCCCTAGGACTGCTGTGGACAGTTTCTCCTTCTAGGAGGGTGCAGCCCAGGCCTACCTTCCGTTGACCAGCATCCATCCTGCATCTCATACTTACCAAGGACGCCCAAAAGGCACCTAAGCCAGCCTTCCCTGGAGAGCAATGCCCCCCTAACTAGAAGTCATTAAAACATGTAATCAGAGAAATGAAAACATGCAATCAGTTTCCGGGAAACTGAAAGTAGAGCCTTCTGCTAGGGAGCAGCAGTTAATGCTCAAATCCCCCAAGCTGCCTGGTTTGAGGGGGAAAAGTCCTGGCTGAATAACAGTGGTTAGGGTTACGCCTTGTTTCTATGGTGATGCCTTGGAAACACTGCAGCACAGAGCTTCTGCCTCCAAATAAGGTAACTCCCTATGTACAGGAGACAGCCTGGGTCAGGCTAGAAATTTGGATGTGTCCCCTCCTCCATGACTTTGTCCCTTCCAAATGATGCTGCCCTGTGGCCAGGCTCCAACTCTCTAGCAAGTAGAAAGAGCCCTATGATCCCAGAACAGGGAAGTCCCCCCCTTCCCTAAGGATATGCCTCAGAACCAGGACACCAAGTTCCCAGCCTCTTCTACCAGTGTTAGGGCACTGCCTCTCTCCTTCCCCACAGCTGACCTCTGGTTGGTCTCAGGAGAGAGACAAGGACTGCATTTGGATTGAAGTCTCTGGGTACACTCCACATACACATACATAGCCTGCTGCTAGAGACATTTATGTGGCCCTTATGGTTCTGTAGATGAGCATGAAGCTCTGTTTCCACCTTTCTCCCTCCACAAGCCTAGAAGAGTTTCAGTTTAGACCACTGAGGACTAGAAGCCTTGGTTTCTGCCAGGTCCAGCTAAATTCAGCTTGATCCTGAAGAAACTTAGATGGAAGAGATGATGGCCATCATACATATGCCCCTAAAAGAGAAGGCCTAGAGTAGAGGGAAACAAGAGTCCCCCAGCTCTCCCCAGGTCTGTTGCCCACATGGACCTTGGGAGAGTGGCTCTCTTCTCTGCCAGGGCCCCCCCCCCCCCCAAGCCCTTGACAGAGACCTGGGCGATGCCCTTGCTCTATGTTGATATGTTGAGCATTCCCTGTCCTTCCCTAGGATTCTTGGTTTCTGTAGGGTCTCTGCTGCTCTGTATTTTGAGGCAGGACCCGTCCTCCTCACTGTGGCCCTGTTCCATTTTCATGCCAAAGAAGTAGAGAATGGTACCCTTCAAGAGGGAGCTTGCTCCCTTTTTCCTTGGCTCTAGAAGCCCTTCTGAGTGCCTATGATAGGAGCCAGGGTTCATCACAGTGTGAACAGCATGAACATGGCAGCTGGCTGTCTAAGATAAGTGCAGTGAACCTAGGTGCCTGCACCCTTTGCTGACCCAGGCCAGCTCTGTGCAGTGTGGGCCTCTACTCCCTTTGTGGCCACACCCCCCAATTAGATTTCCCATCCTTCCGCGTGGAAGAAAAAGTGAATGAAAAAATAAAGAAATAAAAAGGAAAGGACATGGCTCCTAGGTATGGCAGAGGAAAGATTATTATAGATACATGGGAGAGCACAGCCAGAGGCAGAGACATCTGGGAGAATCCAGAGTGGACATGAGCAGACTGAGTTGGGCCATGGCGGGAACAATGAGGACAGGGTGCAGCAGTTAAAGGTACAGAAGGGGCCGATAACCAAAATGGCTGGATTGGATAGGGAAGAGCTTCTGGGAGAAGGGCCACCTAGCCCCTGGGCTGAGGAAGTTTAACGTAGGGGTGGGGTGTGCCAGCCATGCCCTGTAACTGGTAGGGACTGAGGGATGTGGGAGAACCTGGAAGCCAGATCCCCTTTGATATGTTAAATAGGTACCTCAGCCATTTGTCCCAGGGTTTGAGACCTAACAAAAGGATCTTGCCCAAGGATGGGGGAGCTTTACCCATCCTCTAGAAGACAGAGTATTGTTATAAAGGAGAAAGAACAAGTTCCTTTTGGTTCAGAGGTATGGGTCAGGCCTAATTCTCTGGCATGAGACCAGATGGCAGTGGGAGGTGGATATTTATATATCACCACCTCTTCGTGGCAAGATAGTAATTGACTGAAACCATCCTCTTGGCAGACCCCTCAGCAGAGTGAATGGTTGGGCATAGGACAAGAGTGGGTCCTGCAGGATGGCTGGGGTTCCCATCCTGTCCTCATCTGGGCTCAGCCTCTAAAGAGTCCAACTCTCTGATTACTTAGAAACTGGATTTCTGTGTCTACTGAGTTTAGCCTGCCCCACGAACCCTTTTTCCTCAGGGCCATATTGCTTGTGTGCCCTAGGAAAACTGGGGAATGACTTGGAGTACCAATAAGGAACAACTTGTGCATGAGAACACAGTGTGCATGTGACAGGTGTGGGTGTGCAGGTTGGAGTGGGATGTTGTGTGTCTCACATGATTCCTGATGATATTCACAAAGTTTTACAGACTGAAGTGCTGAAACAATAGACATTGTCTTTTCTCAGAATTCTGGAGACTAGGAAGTGCAAGGCTAAGGTGCCAGCAGATGTGGTGTCTGATGAAGGCCCACTTCCTAGTTCTCTCTCACATGGTGGAAGGAGCAAAGGAGATCGCCTGGGCCTCTTTTATAGGGTACTGATTCCATTCGTGAGGAATGACTTAAATATCCTAAAGGCTCCACCTTCACTAATCATCATCATGAGACAGGATTGTTTTGTTTTGTTTGGGTTTTTGTTGTTTTATTTTTCCAAGACAGGGTTTCTATGTGTAGTCCTGGCTGTCCAGGAACTCTCTGTAGACCAGGCTGAGCTTTATTTAATTCAAGAGATCGGCCTGCCTCTGCCTCCCGAGTGCCAGGATTAAAGGCATGCGCCACCACCACCCAGCCACGGGATTGGATTTCTAATGTGAATAAACAACTGTTGAGGCCTTAGCTTTTGTCTTATTTCAGTAGCTCTTTCACATCATCCCTGGTATTCCATTTAAGCTGAAGAGTAGGTAAGACCACAGGGTGCTGTGGACTCTGCTGTCTGCATTGACCCAAGTGTTCTTGATAGCAGTGGGCCTAGCTCAGAAGAATAGTCTCCTCTTTTGCTTGCCCTGGCTCGCTTTGTTTATGTCTCAAGTACCTGTGAATATAGGAATGACAGACTGTAAATCACCTGTAGACTCACCCTTAATAACTGGGCTGCTGTTCTAAGCACTGTTTGACAATATACAAAGAGAGCTTGGTGACATGGCTCTGCAAGGTCCCTTGGACAAGGCACTATGGGGCCACAGAGAACAATCAAGAAAGAATGGCTTCCCATCCCCCAACACTGTTTTACTAGCCTTGTGTTCCTTGTAACATAGCAGCAGGACCTATGAGCTAGCTTGGGCTATATGCTCACATGCTGCTGCCCCTCGTTGCTGTCTCCCCAGGAGCCTGGCCCTGCTAAGATGGCTGTCACGAGCAGCAGTGGCAGCGGTGGCAGTGGTAGCAGCAGTAGCAGTATTCCCAGTGCTGAGAAAGTCCCTACCACCAAGTCCACACTCTGGCAGGAGGAAATGAGAGCCAAAGACCAGCCTGATGGGAACAGCCTGAGTCCAGTTCAGAGTCCCAGCCAAAGCCTGCCTCCTGCTGCTTGTACCCCACGGGAAGCAGGGCTAGAAAGCAAAGAAGGTGAGTAGAAGCTGACCAGCCTGCGAACCTCCTTGTTGTGGTGAGCTATCTGGTACTGCTGGAGTGGGCTTCCTTCCAGTGGACAGGAATGACACTGGGATGTGATACAGGAGTCCTGAACTTTTCTTCCCTCTGCATATCAGTTCTGGGCAGCACTGGCCTGGCATGACTGGGTTCCTGGCCTGTGAGCTTCAGCTTGGCTTCTCTACCCCACCTATGAAGGGAAAAGGTGTGACACCTGCTCTGTTGGCCTCAGAACTTCAGACACTGCTCTGCCTCTGAGAGGAGGCCTCTGTTCCTGTACTACAGTCCCAACTACATTAGCTCTTAGAACCCACTAGGTTAGGTGCCTCCTGTCTTTAGAGAGCTAGCAGTTAGGGCAGTACTGGCCCCTCTCCTCATCATTATCATCTTGTTCAGCCCCTGGCTAGGAAGAAGGGCCAGGGAGGAAGCCATTGACATCACTGTGCCCTCTCCACTTAGTATCTTTCATCTCGGCCTCCCTCCATATGAGTTCTTCAGCGTACACAGGAATGCACATTTAAAACCCTTGTGCTCCATCTCATGCCCACCAAAGCCCTCCTCCCTGCCTCGAAAATATACTGAGAGCCTGAAAGGTGTCTTGCTTGTTGGTTTCTTCCTGTGGTCTGGTAAGAAACCATTGGTTAGGATGGAGTCCTGCTTCCCCACCAGAACTGGATGCAGAAGGTCTACTTGCGAGTCTGACTGCAAGTGACCAGACTGGAGGAGAGGGTAGGAGGAAAAGGTGGGAGGAGAGGGTGGGAGGAGAAGGTAGGAGGAGAGGGTAGGGAGGAGAGGGTAGGAGGAGAGGGTAGGGAGGAGAGGCAACACAGATGGATAATCCGTTTCTGCCTACAGTGCCCTCCTTCCACCTCTACCCCAGTTCATAGCTGTGGATTGTAAAGGTGGAGGGTGTTGAGACAGCTCCTAGTTGATCATGTGTGGGCTTTTGGAACGTTTTCATGACAGAACTAGCAGCAGTCTGAGCAAGCTTCCTCTTCTCTTCCAGATGAAAGCACCATGAGTGGGGACCGTGTGGATGGTGGTCGGAAAGTACGGGTAGAGAGCGGCTACTTCTCCCTGGAGAAGGCCAAGCAGGACCTGAGGGCTGAGGAGCAGCTGCCCCCACCACTGTCCCCACCCAGCCCCAGCACCCCACACAGCAGGTATGGTTGTCCTGGATCGCCTTCACAGGAACTCGGCCACCCCCTTCATTCCCCAGGTCTTCCAGCCCTAAGCCGCATGGTCTACAGCATCTGCCCTGACAGCCTCGGTGAGGCCAGCAGGCCACCCAACCACATGGACTCCAGCAGTGCTGGGGGGTGGGGATCAGAGATACTGGGGAGCACCTTTGCCTTTAAAGCCAGCAGGCAGTATGCCGCCCTGGCCGACGTCCCTAAGGCCATCCGGATCAGCCATCGAGAAGCCTTTCAGGTGGAGAGAAGGCGGTTGGAGCGTAGGACTCGGGCCCGGAGCCCTGGCAGGGAAGAGGTGGCCCGTCTGTTTGGCAACGAGCGGAGGTAAGGAGGACGTTAGAGGGCTAAATTCATGTACTCGTACATATATAACACTCACACAAGTGTACCTCAGGAACATGATTTCTGTTCAGTGTATGGAGCACTTTCTTTCTCTGGGCCTTGGACTGTGGCACCAGTTCTCAGCTCTTGGCACCAGATACAGGACTAAGTGCCTGCGGGCTAGCTGCTCTAGGTTGGTGCTTCCCAGATCAGGCCCTGTGTGGCTGAGTCTTACTCTTCTTGGCCTGCTTCTGTTCCCTGAGAAGACTCCCAGAGCTGCAGGTGGGGACCAGGCCCTCCTTATGCTGGCAGGAGTGAGAGGACAGCACAGGTCTTCCCACAAGGACACAGAAGGCAGCCTGAAACTCTTCCAGGTGTCCCAAGTCCACTCTTGCCCTCTGGGCTTTGCTGATGTGGCTTCCCACCAGTGACAGAGACGCAGCACTTCCTGCTGCAAAGATAAGGCTCCTGCCTGTTCTTCTCCTGCCCTGCTGTCCCCAGCTTGGAGCTTGAGGACCAGGGAACATTCTCCCTGTGCCCACTCCATCCACCCCTAAATTCTCAGCCACATCTGTGAGCTGGGTTTTGTGTTCATGCCAGGTTTCTTGCCTAACACCAGACAGATTTCTAGAGGTCCATTGCTGCCCCCAGGAGAGGGAGGCTTTCCTCAGGTTTGCACAGAGGTTCTCTGTTCAGAAAGGCAGCTCCAGAACTTCCGAGTGCAGGCTGAAGGTCAGTCAAGGTTAGGAGTAGGATGAGACTGGGGAGGACTTTGTTTCTCTTGTCCCCTTCTGACACCCAACCCAGCTTATGGACCCTCAAGTAGAGAGTGGGCACTGAGTGCTACATGGCTCCCTGGCATTCCATATAATTAACTATCTTCACAGTCCAATAGTGGCCCAATAAGACACCTATTACTTTTGATTCATGGATGTGAAAACTTGAGGCTCCAAAATTGGGTGACTTCCCATCCTTCATGATGAATAATAGCAAATGGTGGGCCTTTAGCAGGAAGTCCTATCCCATGACAGGACCCAAGACCAGAGCTCATGATGTCCTTTTAAGCATTTAGGATAACAGAGGTAAAAAGTCTTGCTAACAATTACGGAAGCTTGCAGGATGGGCAGGGGAGGGTTTGCACTGGCTAGTGGGCAGGATGTGATCTGGTGGTTCCAAAATGGGGTCGGCTATACCTTAAAGTTAGTGCCAGGCCAGAGTTAACATTTTGCACACCTGCTTGGCTAGGCCACTTGTCAGAGAAGTTAATTTTGAATGCATTCTTGCCTACCTGCCAGAGATAGATGCAGTCTCAAGGCTTTATTCCTGCATGTTCTTTGCCACTGTGGGAATGGGTTTCAGCTGGTGGTGGTGCCCGGACTACTTCTGCACATTAACCCTGTAACTATCCCTCTCTGAATGATCTTGCTGGTTGGTGTTGCTCTTTGAGGACTGTTCTCTGAGGCCCAAGTAATCCACCTGGTGCTGGACTGGAGCCTTGTCCCTGATAGGTTAGAGTGACAAGATGTCAGCCTCTTTGCATTGAGTGGTAGCTGAGACAGACCTGCCACACAGCCAGGCAGTTGGAACCACAAAGTCAGTTCTGGAAAACCTTAGTAAGCTGGTAAGCAGCCCTGCCTGAGAGCAGCAGCAGCTCTGAGCTTAGAATTTGCTCTTCAGATTTCAGAGCCTTTGAAGGAGTTCTTAGACAGTTCTTAGGCCCGTGTCTGCTAAGTGTGGGGAAGCTATGGCTCTTATAACACTGTGAGTGACTAACAGAAAACAAGCCCCACCCTCATGGAACCCTGGCCCCTCCACCTTCCCCTGCAAGATCTATACCTATCAGTTCCACCTGAGTGCGGCACTTTCTGTCACATCTCTGTTGCTTCCAAAACACCAGCTTAGCAACAGAGAACCAGTTAGTTACACGGAAGTTGCCCAAGCCTGGTGTCACAGCAGCTCTTGGCATCCATGTCAAGCAGCTATAGCAAGTGCCTCCTATTCTTCATGCTGACTGCTCTGCTTGGAACCCTACAAACCCATATCATGTATGCCAGCCTGGCCTGGCACAGGCCTCCTGCTATTCTGGGGCCTGAAGTCCGCTACGCAGATACAGTACTCTCAGTCCCAGAAGAAGCAGTAGCCCCAAGAGCTATGGTAGCCAGATCTTCCTGCAGCAGTCTGGCTGTGCAAGACCCCTTGGCTGCACTTCAGCAGCTGCTTAGCTTCCTGCTCTCCCAGTCAGCCTCCTCACCTCAGCGTCTGGGCACAGCAGGCTAACCCTCACCAGGCTTCTAACAATGCTGAGCGTGCAGGCAGAGCACCCAGAAGCCCTCCAGAACCCTGGCTGCCTGCCCTTGGCCTCTTGACTCCCTTGAGGAAAAGGCCTCTTAAGGTAGATTTGCACCTGGGTTCTAGGCCATATTCTTCCTCTTGCTTATTAGAGGTTTTAGTCTCCTGGGAGGAACCTTTATCATGTCCCCTTAGCTCTTCAGCACTTGTTCAGAACATGTCATGCCTGCCCTCATTGTCCCTAGGAGATCAGGCCTCAGGTTTGGTGAGAAGGGATTGCCCTCCCATCAGGTTGAAGTCAGCTCCCAGACCCCAGATAGGCAGCCCAAGCCTTCTGCCTAAAGTCCACCAAGGTGACTCCTCCGGCTATGGGGTGATCATGGGTTTTCTTTCTTCAGCCGTTCCCTTGGGGTTTTGCTGCTTTAATTCTTTAGATGACTTTGTTTACCATGATTTGAATGTGAAAAAGCAGTCTTTTTCTGTTCGTTCATTTCCCAGCCTTGTTTTCTTTCAGGTCTTGCCCTCTCCACCCTCTGCTGTGTCACTGTGGCGTTCGTTCGCGCCTCCTCCACCCGCTTCGCTTCCATCTCAGCTCCGTCGTCTCAGCCGCAGACCACCTGACCAGGCCGCTGGCCTTTCACATGAAATCAACTGCTTTGTTTTGTTTTGATTTTGATTTTGATTCCTTTTAATGTTAGCAGAAACTATTCATTCATGGGCCTTTATCTTGCTAAATTTTGAACACCCCACGTGGGGTGCCATGTGTTCAGAGGTGGTGGTTGACCTTTATTATGTCTGACTCAGGGAGGTTACCCAAGGTATCAAACTGTATGAGTCCAGTGTTGGGGCAGGGCCAGTGCAGGCCCAGTGTGGAAGGATTCTGTTGCTGCTCCACCCTACCACGGAGTGGGGGACAAACGGAGCTCATATAGACTGAATCCCTGCCCAAAGTCCTATTAGTACTTTGTGAAGGGTGCCTCACATGCCAGCAGGAAGGCTAGCACTGGAGCCCAGTGAGGTAGGCCAGGTGTGCAAGTTGACTACAGGACCGACCCCACTGGACTTGAGACCCAGCCCACCTGGGGACAGGGAGACTGGTTTAGCAGCTTCGTGTCCTCTTTTGTAGGAGGTCCCAGGTAATTGAGAAATTTGAGGCCTTGGACATTGAAAAGGCAGAGCACATGGAAACCAACGTGCCGATTATGACCACTCCATCAAGTGACACTCGTCAGGGCCGCAGTGAGAAACGGGCCATCCCTAGAAAGCGGGTGAGCTCCAGTGTGGGGCTAAGTGGGGCCTTTGGCAGCATGGCTTGGGTCTGGGGAACACACTGTCCTACACGCTCTGAGTCCCATACATACCAGGGACACGTTTCTTCTGGGCCTCCACGCTTCCTTCTCCTCCAGTTAGCCTCTTGAGCACCAGTCTGTCTTCCACAACTCTCCCTCCTGCAGCATCAGCCTCTGTGCCACAGGATGCTTCGGGAGTTTTAGATCCCAGTTGCTAGCACGGTTTCTGCCCACTGAGACCACCCGGGAACAAAGCCGAACATGACACCTTCTTTCCTTCTTTTGGTTTTGGAGTGGCAAGCTGTACCCTCATTCTCTGCTTGGCCCGCAAGGTCCATCAGACCACAGCAGTCCCCTCCTCCTAGACTCCTCCAGTCCTCCAGCCTCTTGTCCACCTGCTTCTCTGTGGCCTGCTGTACCCAAGTCCTTCTTTCCGGTTTCTTTGTTGCTCATGAAATGCCTGCTGTCTTCTTCTGTAACCCGAGAAGCTGCAAAATTGGGTAGGGCCAGGACACTGCTGACCAGAAAAGGCTGCTCCACTGACCAAAGCATGCCAGGACATGGGTCATCCCAGAGCCTGCTGTGGGGCCTAGACAGCGCTGCCCCACTCAAGGAGGGATGAACTACCCACCTTGTTGCCCCTATGCCTACCCAGACTGCTCTGGGCTATACTGATGGGTGGCTACTCTCTGCCACAGGACTTTGCCAGTGAAGCCCCCACAGCTCCTCTCTCAGATGCTTGTCCCCTGTCTCCACACCGAAGAGCCAAGTCACTGGACAGGAGGTCCACAGAATCCTCCATGACGGTGAGCCCAGGCCACGTGCCAAGTTCTCTGGAGATCTGTGCTACTACCACTGCTGCTTCTGGCCGCTCTGGGCCGCTGTCCATTTATGTCTATATGTCCACACCGGTCTTCCCTCTGTACCACCCTCATGCCTGTGACGTGTCCCACCCACTGGTCTGCAACCCATTGGAAACTGACCTTTCTTCCCCTCAGGGCCCCACAGGACTGGGGGCTGTGTGGCACTCTGAGTAGCACATGAAGGTCTCTGTACACAGGAGGCTGCTGGGACAGGGCAGGTGTAAAGCCCAAACTTGACTTCTGCTGTCCTGCTTTTGGTGTTTGTTTTTGTGGCACTTTGGAACAGGAGCCACGTTGTAATGACAGTTTGACCCGTCTGAGGGTATGTACAGGAATGAAGCTGCAGACACAGTTCGGCCCGGTTCCTCAACGGTCTACAGCCTCCCAGGAGACATGGCACACTCACCAGCTCTCATCCCCCAGACAGAGCAGTTTCTCTGTCAACTCAGCTGCTAGCCACTCTTCTGGCAGCCACCAGAGGCCCAGAGAGGAAAGACCCACAGGGACCAGCCTCCACCATTCCCCGAGGCAGGCACAACAGCAGTGACAACCACAGCTGAAGGTTTAAGAGGCTTTCATAGATCCGCAGCTCATCAGGGGCACCAGAGAGGCAGTGAGCAGGCCTGCATCCCAAGTCTCGTGGAGCAGCAACAACTCTGCGCAGCGAAAAGGGATCTCCTTGTGTACAGGTCTCTGTGCTGGGGCAGCCTAAAGTGTCTCCATTTCTGTTGATACTTCAAACAATTCTTGTAGAAGGAAGTCTTGTGAAGCATGGGTACAGCAAGGCTCCACAGAGGGATGCCTCGTCTACCATGGTCTGTTGGGGCAAGGCAGGAGTCTACTGTGGCCTCTCCACAATGGAGCAGGAACTCCCAGGATGCCTGTCCTGATTGTTGTCATTTCTCTGGATCACTCCCTGTCCTTGGAGTAGTAAGAGACATCAAAGCCAGTTTCTGATCAGGACAGCTGTGGAAGACCTGAGAGCGCTGGGGACCACAGAAGGGGTAGCTGGGGTCTTCGAGGCCTGGCCTTCCAGATGTACTATGTAGCAGATGAGAGCCGGCCCCCAGCAGAATGCAGGCTGCTCCTAAGGAGAGCCAGCACCCGCTCAGGTCTGCTGTGGTCCCTGACCTACCTTCCTGGATAGGGAATAAGACTGAATGAACTTCCTCCTGGTAGAAGAGTAACCTGAAAGCTGGACAAGGTTGCTGCTGCTACTTTCTCCACCACAGACATGGTCTGCCTCTCAGGCGTCTGGCCTTCAGTCCTTCTGCAGCCTCAGCGGGAGCTTTTGGATTCCCCTCTCAGCTGTTACTGAGGTGTCCCCTGTACATTCAGTGCCTGGGAAGTCTCCATCGGGTCCTGTGCTGTGCTCCAAGGCAGGATGCGCACAAACAAGCCCTGGATAAGCTGGAATAGAGACCTCAGAGCAACCAGGCAGCCTGTGTTCCTGTGCTCAGGTTAAATGAGGCTGTGCTATCTCTCCTTACCCCTGAGCTCCCTCCTCAGGGATAGATATGCCTCTGGGCAGGAATGCTGGGGCAAAAGAGTGGGCAGGCTTATCTGGTAGGTGGTAAAAACTGTTTCTGATGCTGCTTCATCTAGATAAAAACAACCCGGTCGGACACATTTTGTCCATCACTGGGGACCCCACGATGCTTTCCCTTGAGCTGTTCTTTTTTCTTCCTCAGCCTGACCTACTGAATTTCAAGAAAGGCTGGCTAACCAAGCAGTATGAGGATGGCCAGGTGAGTGTGTGTAAGTGCTGAAGCCTGGAGGACTGGGGAGCAGATGTAAGTCCCAGCTTCTCTTGTCCCTGGCAGGGTCTTTGAGCCCTGATTCATGCCCTTGGCCTACAGACATCCTACAGTCCCAGCTCCTGGATATGATTGCTCATAAAAGTTCTCTTAAAGAGTCTAGGTTTTCCCAGAGGCAAGAACAGCCAGCGTATGGCTATGGGCTGGCTTATGTGTCCATACAAGGCAGGCATATGGGCAGTCACATAGGGCTGCAAAACCTTGGTGTTGGAGAGACCAGCTCAGTTTTAGGGGCACCATTAGGCCCTGAGAATTGTATATCAAGTCCAAACAAGAAGAGTTATTTGCAAGCCCCACTTTGACCTGGAGCATGTCCTTGCCGTAGAGGCCCTTAAAAACCCACTCTGCTATCTTCGCTCCTTTTTGCCTTTGGAGACTGTGCCAAAGCATCCCCCTTTTCTCCTCCCACCATATCAAATGCCCTTGGCCTTGCCTGAAGACTGGAGTTCCCTTCCTCAGAGTGAAGATTGGGACTTTAGCAGGTTAGTTTGTACCTACTGGCACAGTGGGGCTCACACATCTGGTCTATCAGCCAAGTGGTTGTGCCTCTGAGCACCCTTTCACAGTCACCTTTCTGTGTGATAGACCCAGCAGAACTGTCTGCAGCCTCTGAAATTAGGTGGAGGCCTACAAAAAAAACCACCATTCACCAACCACACGGGGGCACAGAGCTGGCCGAGGCCCACAGTTCTCCACTGCCTCATTGCTGGAGTGCGTCTTAACCAGGACCTCCCTGAGGTCATGAGTGCATGGCTGCCTGCCAGAACAGTCATCTGTTGCCTGCTTTACCTGTGCTCTCCAGAGTGCCTAGACTCCGCGGGGGTCAAGGAGGGGCATCCGGTATGTTACAGAGTAGTTGGATGTTTCTTTTTCTCTCCTTTAGTGGAAGAAACACTGGTTTGTCCTGGCTGATCAGAGCCTGAGATACTACAGGGATTCCGTGGCTGAGGAGGTGAGAGAGCGAGCAACAAGGCAAAGCGGTATCTAAAAGTCCAGGGCTGAAATCTGTCTGTGAAGAGGTCTCCATCTAATGGGACAGTGCATGCAATTGGTCCAGCTTTGACAGCAAGACTGTTTCACACCTCAGACATTGAGGTCATCCTCTGAAGCCTTGAATGCCTTTTTTTATTTTTTAGGGGGGGAGGGTTGTTTGGTTTTGTTTTTGGTGCAGTGGCTTTTGGCAACTCTGTTTTCTATATTCATTTAAGAACAATGAAGTGGGACTGGAGCAGTGGCTCAGTTGTTAAGAGAATGCGTTTTTGTAGCAGACCTAGATTTGGTTTCCACCACCCACATAGTGGCTGGCTCACTACCATCTGTAACTCCAGTTCCAGGGATCTGATACCCTCTTCTGACCTTCACGGGCTTCAGGCACACATGTGATACACAGGCATACACGCATGCAAAATACTCATTCAAATCTAAGAAAAAAATTAAAATGAAGTTAGTACTCAGGGTGAACTCGGGTCTAGTTTTGTTTTGTCTTTGGTTTTTAGCAAAAGGATTGTGTGATGAATTGAGTCACTGGACAGATCAACTTAGATCTTGTTCTGCCTTGTGGTAGAGGAACTTACATTAAAAAATCATTTGTGTGTGTGTGTGTGTGTGTGTGTGTGTGTGTGTGTGTGTGTGTGTGTGTGTTGGGGCATAGGGAAAACACTGTGCTGTGGGACACCAGTGTGTGTGTGTGTGTGTGTGTGTGTGTGTGTGTGTGTGTGTGTGTGTGTGTTGGGGCATAGGGGAAAACACTGTGCCATGGGACCCAAGTGGAGGCTATGGGACAACTTGAGGGAGTCAGTCCTCTCCTTCTGCCATGTTGGTCCTAGGGATGGACTTAGCAGCAAGCACCTTTATCTGATGACCCACCACCCCTAGAGGAACAACCAGAAGGGGCTCTTTTCCTCACTTAGCAAAAGTTCTTTTGAACAGCCTGACAAATCTATGTGCTGATTTCTCCCTGCTAATTCCATCTGGCGTCCTTCAGAATCACCCATTCCGTGCTTGAATAATAGAAACAGGAAAAGAATCTCTTGGGCTGGTTTGCATACTTAAATTCTTGAGATCAGCTTCCATGGCCTAAAGAGGAAAGCTGTTGGTCAGATAGGCAGGTCCAGATTGTGTGAGTGGTGAGCTTGGAGCAAAGGGGTACCTAGTACTCAAAACTATGGATTGGGAGGGGAGTGTTTTGGTTTGGATTGGATTGGTTTTAGTTTTTCGAGACAGGGTTTCTCTATGGGTCCTGGCTGTCCTGGAACTCACTCTGTAGACCAGGCTGGCTTCAAACACTCTGAGATCGGCCTGTGTCTGCCTCCCGAGTGCTGGAATTAAAGGTGTGCGCCACCACTGCCTGGTTTAAAACTTTGTTTTTGTTTGTGCTGCAGCATGGGTATAGAGGTCAAATTGTAGGAGGAGTTAATCCTCTCATACCAAGTAGATTCCAGGGCTTGCATTCAAGTCATCAGACTTGCTCGTAAGCACCTTTCCTTGCTGAAGTACCATCCTCTAGAGTAGCATTTAGTGAAATGTGTTGTGAGAGTCAAAACTATGCTGCTGACAGAACTGTGTTGCTGTTAACACTGACAACACAAAAGCAGAATTAAATAAAACTACCAATGCCTTGGCAATAGGCCAAAGTCAGATTGTACCAACAGTCAATGGACTTGTATTGCTTTCCAGTCAATGATGTTTGAAAGCAACAAAATAGGTCCTTGATTGATTGTTTGATTGATTTATATGGTTATGTATATATATTTGGTATATATACATATATTTGGTTTTTTAAATTTTTTGTTATTATTTTAAAAATAAAATAATAACAAAAAGTTCTGAGTTCAAGACAGGGTTTCTCTGTGTGTAGTCCTGGCTGCCCTGGAACTCTCTCTGTAAACCAGGCTGGCCTGGAATTCACAGAGATCCACCTGCCTCTGCCTCCCAAGTACCAGATTAAAGGTGTGTGCTTGGTATTTTTAAGTGGCAGCCTTTGAATGCTCATCTCTTTAGTATTCTTTTTTAACTTTTATTATTACGTGTGTGTGTGTGTGTGGAGGGCATGGGTACACACATGCTCTCTTGTGGACATCAGAGGATAACTGTGAAGTCAACTCTTTCCTACTGCCTTTAAATGTTTTCTGGGTATGGAACTTGAGTCATCAGGTTGTGTGGAAAGCACCTTTACCAGTTGTCCCTTGCTATCCCCTTTTTATTGTTCCCTAAAAGGGAAATGTCTGTCAGTCACTCAGCAGCATGCCAAAGCCTTATGGAAGCACACCCGTACAATTACTGAGTTACAAGCTGAACTAGCCACTTATTTGTAGAATATCATGTGAAGAAACAGCTGCCGGATAAGCCCTGGTCACTCAGTTTGGAGGGTTTAGCAGGCATTTTCATGAAGATAAACCAGGAATCTGTTCCCTCAAGGACAGTTTGTTGCCAATGATGAATAGAGTTTGGGCTTTCAAGAAAAAACCAGTTGGGCTGGAGAGATGGGTCCACAGTTAAGAGAACTTGCTACTCTTGCAGAGGACCACATAAGGGTTCACAACTACCTGTACCTACAGTTTCAAGGGATCCCACACCACTTACTGGAAAGCACTCCTCACCCATGGTATCCATATAGGCATTCAGATAAAATATTCATACATACTTTAAAAAAAAATCTTTTCAAAGAAAACCTAGTCCAGGCACAATGATGCATATCTATCTATAGTCTCTGCCACTCAAGACGCTGACGCAGGGAGGTCACATGACCCAAGAGTTTTGAGACCAGCCTAGGCAGTGAACAGAGACCTGGTATCAAAAAAAGAAAGTGAGAATTTTGGAAGGTTTGTATTCATAACCTCAGTAGCTTCTCTTTATCTTCAGGCTCTGCTGATGAAATAGGCAGTGGTTTAGCAAGCATTTTGAAAGCTATGCATAGCTTACTGTTTTCTGTGACCAATATTTAGTGTTACAGAACATGCCTGGCAAAAGAGATACTCAAAGGGTAGGACTGTGGATTTCAGTGTTAACAGCACAGAACGTTCAGTGATAGGACTGCAGATTCCACATTGCAGTTAAGCTTTGAGACGTGGCTATTCATCACTGAAGACCAGCTAGTTCCTTGAGAATTCTTCCTCTTCCATCTCTGTGTTAGACTACTTTGTCTTCACTCATGTTAGTTAGCTGAAGTAGTACATAGGAAACTGAATGCAGATGGAGAAGAGCCTACCATCGTCTCCAAGTCAGGCATGTAAGAGATGTAAACACTGTCACTCTAACCGGTGATTGTTAATCATACCTTGATTTTTTAATCATTTTAATTTTAACATGAAAAGGATTTACTATGTAGCTCAAACTAGCTTTAAACTCATAGCACTCCTCCTTAGCCTCCCACGTGCTCGAACTGCAGATGTGGATCACCACACTCAGCTTTTATTAAAATTTTCCTTAAGTGAATAAATAATGTTTAAAATCTCCAATTTTTAATACAGAAACTATCAATAGGTGAGCTCCACATACACAAAACTCTTAGAGTATGTTTTAGTTTACTTTCTGCTGTAATAAGCATCATGACCTCCAGCAGTCTGGGGAGGAAAGGGTTTATTTAATCTTACAGTCTATAGTCCATCACAAAGGAAAGTCAAGTCAGGAACTGGAGGTAGGACTGAAGCAGAGGCTGGAAGAACACTGCTCACTGGCTTGCTCTCTCTGGCTTACTCAGCTTGTTTTTCTTATACCACCCAGGACCACCTGCAAGGGTCAAAATGCCCATAGTGGGGGCTGGAGAGATGGCTCAGCGGTTAAGAGCACTGGCTGTTCTTCCAGAGGTCATGAGTTCAATTCCCAGCAACCACATGGTGGCTCACAACCATCTGTAATGAGATCTGGCGCCCTCATCTGGCGTGCAGGCAGAACACTGTATACATAATAAATAAATCTTAAAAAAAAAAAAATGCCCATAGTGACTAGGCCCTTCCACACCAGTCAAGAAAACACCCCACAAACTTGCCTATAGGCAATCTGATGAGGAAATCCCTCAGTTAAGATTCTCTCTTCCAGATGACTTGGTGTATGTCAAGCTGACAGAAATCCAGCCAGCACAGAGGGTCTTCTTACTTTTTAAGCATGTGAAAAAATTTTAATGACAGACATTCAGGGGATACTGGTGTGGAATTTCTTTGGCCAGATACACAGGGAAATGGTGGAGTAGATACTCCCAAGGAAGGGGACTTGGATCTGGGAGTTGTAGGAAAATCAGCCAAGATCTAGTCCTATGAACACGTTCAGTGGAAAACATCACTCACAGAAATTTGATCACTTGAACATCCTCTCTGCCTGAATCTCTTCACACCCTCTCATTTTTCTCTGCAGGCAGCTGACCTAGATGGAGAAATTGACTTGTCCACCTGTTATGATGTCACCGAGTATCCAGTCCAGAGAAACTATGGCTTTCAGATACATGTGAGTCTGGGGGTGGATGGAGTTGACCAACAGGGTTATGTTTTAACATGTGTGGTAAGCATTCAGCCTTTCCTGTATTCCTAATATGTGATGTGGACAAAAAGATGGGTTTCTACATCTTTGCTACAGAAATTGCTCTCTTTCTTTTCTTTTTAATGTTGGAGTATAGGACCATTGGAAGGATGAAGAGTATGGGGAGTAAAAGATTAAGGGCTGCTTGGAATTAGGTTAAAGAATTTCTGGGACATTTGCCTTCTGCGGTGAGGCTTCATATTTGTTACAGTCCACTGGGTTACATTTGGTATCCGTCTCTAAGCACAGGTTCATGGTTGGCGTTTGTTCTCTCTGATGCAGGAGTCTGCTCCTTATATCATCTTGTCACTACCACTACCACGTGGGGGTCCTAGTCATTCAGATTTCTGGACTTGTAAGACATGTCTCTGGAGCAAGACAAAGCCAGCCCCTCCATTGGAGCAAACCTTTGTAATCCCTCACTTTGAAGCGATGACAGGTAGAATAGGCTCTAGGATTTGACTTCTAGCTCAAGGCTGGAATTCTGGTGGGCTCACTGGGGAAAAGATCTTTTTGATTTGGGGATCAGAACTCAACTTATTGCTGTGTTCAGTTGTTCAGACAATTCAAACTTAGGACCAGTCCACACCCCTGGCCAGTAGATTTGATCTTCGGAGGAGTCTAGCACCCGTTCCTGGGCAACTGACCATGGCTCCACTGCACGTACTGGGTATCTGGGGAAGGAGCCATAGCTGTTCCCATGGCCTGGCTTCTTGCTGCCCAGCTGCCGTGTTCTGTCCCTGTTCCCTTTGAAGGAGATAGAGCATTCCTGGAGTCTGAATGCTGAGATGAACCTTTTTCCCAGTGAGAGCCCTGGCTCTTCCCTCATCTTCATCTTGATTAGCAGATGTTTCAAGGCAGTGATTGCACAGTCTGAGAACTCTCTTCTCTCCCCACATTAGCCAAGGCCAGTGGTGGGTCTGGTTTCTTACCCTGAGGGTTCAGAAGAGTGTGCTAATGCAGAAGGTAGGTGATGGGTAGAACCTGAGAATAGCAAATGTATGTCTGGGCAAATACTGTCTCAAGGTGTGGAAAGCACTGACTGTTGTGGACACCAGGAATGTGCCTTAGTTAGTAAGATATATAGGGCAGAACTTGCATGAGGGACAGGAGCAATTAGAAGGGAGACCAAGAGGTAGTAGTTGTGTGGTTGGCAAGTATGGAAGGAGGGGCTGAAGATGCCAGGGAGGAACTTTGAATGAGGTAGGACCTGAGAGCTCCTGCAACCCATGGTGTGTTGGAGGGTTTCATATACGCTGCTCAGACAGAGACTGCACAGTAGGGATGGATCCTCTGCAATCCTAGCCAGCAGGTTTGAGGCAGTGATTGGTCTTTTGAGAGCATGAGCTAGGTAAGGAGCCCTGAGACTAAGAAAGCTTACCAGCAAAGCTGAGGCCAGAACCTGGAAGCACCTATATCAAGGGTTGAATGGGCTAGCTAAGAATGTGGATGGAGCCCCATGCTACTGTTTACTCCACGGTTGTATTCTCTGAAGAGAAGTGAGCCAGGTGTGTGACAGCCTACCATGAGGGAGAGGTTGGGTCACAGCACAGTGGCCCACATGTTGTCTATCATTGCATCTCGTTCCCTTTCAGAGCAGGTAGAGACCCAGGCAGTCGCTTTGTCACACTGTGTACCTATGTTGAGAGTGCACAATGTTGGGCCTGGCCACCACTCTCCCTACTCCCAGCCAGATCTGTGTCCTTGTCCCCAGGGCTAGCAGAGCTTCTTGAGGAGAGGGACACATGTGATCATCAATCTGTGTGCAGGCTGCTGCTACTGCGTAATAGGCGCTAATGATTGTGTATTGCCTTGTTTAGGAAACACCCAGTTCACCACTCCCCCAGAGTGTGGCCCTATTAGTCTGCCTGTTTCAAACAGGTCATATACAACACTCCTAGGAAATTCACCTAGCCTGGCCCTTTTCCATGTGGGCTGACCACTGATGGTTAGTATTTTTTGTGTAGACCAAGGAGGGTGAGTTCACCCTGTCGGCCATGACATCTGGCATACGACGGAACTGGATCCAGACCATTATGAAACATGTGCTCCCAGCATCTGCCCCAGATGTGACCAGGTAAGATGGAGGCCTTGCTAATTGGCATTCCCTGAGGCCTGAGCCCAGCTCCACCACCACATGAATTCCTTTCCTCCTTCTGGCCCACTGTCAGCTGACTGCATTTGTCCCCTGTGATTCTTGTTTGCTGCCTCTGCTGGCCTTTCTTCTGTTGAGCTGGCCTGGTCCGCCACACAGGTCACCCTCATGCCTATCCTCAGCATGGATGTCTTTGTCAACAGGGTTCAGCCCTCAGGATGGGCTTGGGCTCCACTATGGGCCTTCTCTAGTGGCTGTGCCCTGACTGGGTGGGAGCAGCCTCAGCTGCCCTGTAGTTTTGCACTTACTCAAGAGTCCTTTTATCTCACTCCATCTGTTTGGTTTTATACAATTGGGAGAAGCTTCTGTCTGAGACTGTAGGTCCTAAAGCCCACATGTGAGAACTCTATTCTCTCCTGTGTTTCCATGCTGTAGTGTATATTCCTTAGAACATGCTACATGCCTCCCCTTCTTGCCCTGAAGATTGCAGATCTACCAGTGTTCATGTTCTATGTGTACCAAGCTTTACTCTGCCTTGTCCAGGTTTCACTTTGAATACCTTGTGCCTCTTTTGGTTCGTGTTGCTGCCAAGTATAGTTTTGGTATTAGAGGTTTGGGTGTATGGTGGGCAAAGGGTACTAGCCTGTGACAGCATTAGCTATACCTATTCTTGTCTCAAACGTTTGCCTCGTTCTGGCTGGTTCTATTTCTTTTTGAATGAGAAAGAAAGGGAAGGAGGAAACCTGAACTCTATTCTTCAGCCCCTTTCTGGCATCTGTTACATGTTCATTTCATCACTCAGCAGCAATACCTACTGATTTCTGCATTCTAGGACTCGTAGGTCCTGAAGACCTACTTTTATCCAGAAAATAGTCCTCTGCCATCTCTCAAGAACTGTGCTAAGGGACTGAAGAGATGGCTCAGTAACTAAGAGCACTTGATGCTCTTTCAGAGGACCTGGGTTCACTTCCTAACACCCACATCATGGCTTAGTTCCAGGAGATCCAACACCCTTTTCTTGCCTCCACAGGCACTACATGCACATGGTGCACAGATGTACATGCAGGCAAAATACCTATACACCTAAAATAAAATTAAATTTAAAAATTTTTTGCCAGGCAGTGGTGGTACATGCCTTTAATCCCAGC
This sequence comes from Peromyscus eremicus, assembly GCF_949786415.1. Taxonomy (NCBI): domain Eukaryota; kingdom Metazoa; phylum Chordata; class Mammalia; order Rodentia; family Cricetidae; genus Peromyscus; species Peromyscus eremicus. The sequence goes on from NC_081423.1 coordinate 42,910,209, forward strand.
ACTCAGGAGACAGAAGCAGGTATGTCTCTGAGTTTGAGGCCAGCCTGTTCTACAAAAAGAGTTCCAGGACAGCCACACAGAAAACCTGTCTCAAATCAATCAATCAATCAATCAATAAAATTAAAAAATTAAAAAGAACTGTTGGCAAAAAGCAGTGCCCTACCCCCTGCCTCCATGGCTCCTCTAGTCAGGAGAAGAGCCTGTACTACAAGGCCCTGAAGCAAAATGAAAAAGGCACTTGAGCTGCCCTGCCCATGTGCAGATGGAGGGTCATGGGATGGATCGTGGCTGGAGGAGATCAGTGTTGGGGTGTCCAGGGAAGACGCCAAGAATGCTCATATGTGCGTGTTTATGCTATGGTCCATGGGAGGACTGAGGCCCAGGGCATGAACGTAGAGACCTGGTGCTTCTCTCTCTTTGGTTAGAATCTACATTACAGTTTACTGTGTCTTCAGGCCTCTGCACCCATTGCTTTTAGCCTATGTTGTTCTATTTGGCTCATGTTGAGGAAACACGATTTATAACTACAAGACCGCCAGAAGGTATTAGAAGGACAGCAGTATCAGCAGCAAGCCTTGCCCTGCTTCTCTTCTCCTTTCTGTCATGTCTGTGGTGAGGATGTCTCACAGTAATACGAGACTTCTGGGTTTGGGGATGGTCCCTGTTCCCAAGTATCAGTTTTAACTCCCCATATAGACCTGACACTTCACCAATTTTCTCATGATTCTAAAAGCTCAACTCTGGGTTATTCTGTTTTTCCCTGTGTGAAGATCTTGCTATATAGCCCAGGATGGTCTCCCACTCAGTCATCCTGCCTCAGCCTCCTAAGTGCTGAATTACAGGCATGTGCCATGTTGCAACTCATTTTTAATGGATAGTTGTGAGCCGCCATGTGGGTGCTGGAAAGCCAGGGCCTCTGCAAGAGCAGCATGTGCTCTTACCTACTGCGCCATCGATTCAGCCCCTTCCAGCTCATTTTTATTTGCATGTTTGTTTGATCTTAAACTGGACCCTTGCTGATCCTACTGCTCTAAAGCATTTGATTTTTGTTTAGATATTTGTATTTATTAGTGTGTTTGTGTGCATGAGAGAGAGAGAGGGAGGGAGGGTAGGGGTTTGTTACAGCACACCTGTAGAGGTCAGAGAACAACTTCACTTGCTTGTTTTGTGTGTACACATGTTTGCTGTTGTGTACATGTGGAGGTCATTTGTAGGAGTTGGTTCTCTCCTTCCACCATGTGGGTTCCAGGGAGAACTCAGGACCTGGGCTGGGTTTTTTGGCAAGTACCCTACACACTGAGCCATCTCACTGGCCCAAGCACTTTGATTCTTAGTTTGCTGCCAGGACGAGTGACCCAAGGGTAATGAGAATCACTTCTCTTTTGTTTGATGTCCCTTTGGCAAGCTCCTTGTTGGTCCTAGTATAAATACAAGTGTTCCCTGGCTCTTCCCCCTTGGGCCCTCCTGTCACCAGCTCACTTCAGTTCTGTTAAGGCTTGGACAAGACCAGGGCCATCTAGCAATTGCTGGGACTTACGCTGTCAGTAAATCCACTGAGCCTCTTGCCATGTCGCCAGTGGACATCTCCTGACCCCATCTCCTGCTGGAGTAGAGGCTTTCCCAGAAATCTTCCTTGGAGAAGATTGGGAAAAGGCAGTTATCCTCAAGCCAACCAGCTTCTTCCCTGTTATCACTGGGTAGGTTGAGGCACTAGCAAGCTTGATCTGTATGGCTGTGCCCCTAGTTACCTCCTTCCTCAAAGTGGTGGGTACTACGCTACCTTCTCCCTGGTAGTGTGGGCTTATGGCTACCTGAGTCACTTGTCCCCTTGACCCACAGATAGTCTCAGCCTCACTCTGACTGATCTATCATGCCTGGAGCTGGAGTGAGATTTTAAATAGAGATGATGGTGTCTCCTGTTCATAGAAATCCCTGAGCCCTTCTGAAGAGAGCTAGATCTGTCACTGCATGGTGTAGGGTTGCTTCATAACCAGCCTCACCAAGTGTCTGGACCCTTCTCTCCTGTGGGACTTATAGGAGTCCATGATGTGGCCACATCACACTCCTTTTTAAAGGATGAGAACTGAAGTCTCAGGAACAGCTGACGCTCTTTCCCTTCCCCGACCCATCAGCTAGGTTTGAGTTCTCCAAGGGAGAACCTAGCACAGGTGGAGCATTCTTCCCTCTCCACTTAGAAGCCACTTTGGGGATCAGAACAGGTGTGGGCTGGCCTTGTGACCTGCTGAAATGTCCAGGCTCCCTGACAGGTCCTGTGTTTCCTCACTGCCCCACAGCTCATTGCCTGAGGAAAAGAATAAAAGCACATCTTCTTTTGAGACCTGCCCAAGGCCAAATGAAAAGCAAGAAACTGAGCCAGGAGAGCCAGATCCTGAGCAGAAGAAGAGCCGTGCTCGAGAGCGGAGGCGGGAGGGCCGCTCCAAGACATTTGACTGGGCTGAATTCCGCCCCATCCAACAGGCCCTGGCTCAAGAAAGGGCCAACACTGTGGGGTCCTCTGATGCTGGTGAACCTGGGCGTCCTGAAGCTGAGCCAGGCGAGCTGGAGCGTGAACGAGCTCGGCGGCGAGAAGAGCGCCGTAAACGCTTTGGGATGCTGGACACCGTTGATGGGCCAGGTATGGAGGATACAGCCCTACGAATGGACATAGACCGGAGCCCAGGTCTGCTGGGACCCCCTGACCTCAAGACGCAGAATGTCCATGTGGAAATCGAGCAGCGGTGGCACCAAGTGGAGACTACCCCTCTGAGGGAGGAGAAACAGGTGCCTATTGCCCCTCTGCACCTGTCCTTGGAGGACAGAAGTGAGCGGCTCTCCACTCATGAGCTCACGTCTCTGCTAGAGAAGGAGGTAATGTGGGGCTGCTTTCTTCTTGCATGCACGTAATTATTCAATATAGTACTATAGGAGAGTAGGGAGGTGGCCCAGGGCTGCGGTGAGATGGAGTGAGCCAGGGATTAGATGGAGGCATTCTAGCATCTTGGTACAGAGCCATGTAAGCTAGCCCCTGTGTTCGTAGTGTATGATTCTCATAGAATGTGTCCAGATTACATCTGCACATACATTTATATCTCGCTAGTGAGTTCCATGACCATAATTACAGGATGAGTATCCTTAATTGAAAAGTTACAAATGTTCCAAAATCCAAAAGGCTTTTAGTGTCAGCGTGACACAAGCAGAAAGTTCTCCACCGGGAAATTCTGTTTCTTTATAAAACTAGTAAATACTATACTATAGGAGACTAGGGATATGGCCCCAGTGTTACAGCATTTGCATAATCCACAGAGTCCTGGGTTCAATCCCAGCATTGCCAAAACAAAGCAAAATGTCCAAATCACATATATAAAAGAAGGCATGTGTAAAAAGTAAGATGTAACGTGATTGAAGTTCATATTTAGATTGGGCCCCATCCTCCATATTGCCCATTGTGTATATACAGTTACTCCAGAATCATTTCAAAGGCAAAACAACAGTAAATCCTAAAATCCAGAATACTCACATGAGGTATCTGAGATGTGGGCTCAGCTTACATAGGGTTGGTTCTATCTGACTTTTGCCCTCTTGGGGCATCTTCCTCAGCAAGCATCCGGCATATTCTTATATTCTTTCCATAAAAGCTAATTGAAGATCTACCACTTCGGCATGCCTCTCTTTGCCTCTTTTATTTTTTATTTTTTTCTGTTTTATTAAATGTATGAATCTGATAGATTACTAGCACCAACACTTTGACTTTCTCATTTTCTATATCCATTAATTAAATAATACAGGTAAAAAGAAATAAAGTCATTCAAACTCACATAATTCTAGGCTACCAAAATGAGCCTTCTGGCCTGCAGGCCACATACTGAGTTCTTAACTGAATAACAACATCTGCCTCCCATGGCCCAGCAGACCAAGGCAGCCCCCATACAGCAGAGCATCAATGTGGCTCTTAGAAGGTTGGGGAAAGGTGGATGGTGATTTTGAAGCTGTTGAAAACAAGAATGTAGAGCGTTTATAGGTTTCTGTGTCTTACTGAGAATATATTGGAACTTTATGTGGAATCTGTTCTGTAAACCTGGTCAATGGAGTAGTCAGTAGAAACTACAGCAGGACCTGAAGTGAGATCTGCATGCCTATGCCAGGGACCCCCACCCACACAGTCTTCCTTTTGATAAAGATGTGAAGCCTTCTTTTCTCAATGGAGCACAGCCACCCCACAGATAGGAACTTCCCACCTGTATTTCAGCCTGCATAGTACAACTGTGAGCCAATGTGAAAGCTTATTGGTGCTAGGCAGGGCTTACCTGAGGCAAGAACAGGAAATGTGTCCCTTAGCCACCAGAAGGGAACAGTTGTGCTCATGTGTCCAGCTTGAGCTGGACCCTTCAGTACCATATGCTGCGTATCCAGTGAGAGTCTGAGACCCATGAACAAGCCTTATTGTTTTGACAACTTGTGGTCAGCTGCTTTTCCTTATTGTCATCATGTTTGTGAAGTGTATGTATGTGTTTATTTTCACCAACAGCTGGAGCAGAGCCAGAAAGAGGCCTCGGATCTTCTAGAGCAGAACCGGCTTCTGCAGGACCAGTTAAGGGTGGCCCTGGGCCGAGAGCAGAGTGCCCGGGAGGGCTATGTGCTGCAGGTAGGGTGGGCAGCTGCCCAGTCAGCAGTGCAGCCAGGGGCTTCAGTGTGAAAGGTCTGCTCAGGCCCACGGGCTAGGAATGTGCAAACGTGGTCAGCAAGGACCAAGGCTCCTAGTGCTGTGATAGTCTGTACATTTTCCTTGCTGCTAGGACGTTCATTTTGGGAAATGTGTCCCGAATCTCTACAGCTAAGGACTGTCTTTTGGTCATGAAATCATTTTGGTGATCTCTCCTTTGGGTATTCTAGACATTGTGCTTTTGTGAAAACCGTGTATCTGTATGTCATTTCTCATTGTGTTCACCATAGTGATATTGGGCCCATTGTACATATACTGAAAAAAACTAGTCAAGACAGCAAGCCAAGTGCCTTCTTAGGACCAACAGCAAGTTAGTGGCAGAGCTAGGACTGCACCACTACCCACCTACCCATTCCTTTTCAACCAGCCTAAGTGTCTGGAGGACATATGACCACCTAGCCAACCTAACCCCACCCAGAAAATGAGGGAAAAGTGGTAGCAGCTAGGTGCTGAGCTGACAGCCCAAGACCAGTGTCCTTCTCAAGGCGTCTTCCCAGAATCTTGCTGCATTCAGATCACTAACATCCCCTTGATGTGGATATGTCAAAAAACAGTCTCAAGGTAGCTTGGTATGAGGACAGGTGGCATGTGTTATCCTATAGCTGGCTTCCTAGCATCAGTGCTAGCTCTGGGACATGAAGGAGACATACTCTTCCCTGGATACCGTCATGCTGATGGGAGAATCAACAAATAAGTGTTAGGGATAGTGGAATGGGGTGGTAGAATTGAACTGAAGCTCCCAGAAAAGGCCAAGGAGAAGATATCGGTTATAGATTGGTGTCAGGGTTCTCTGTTCTAGTCTTGACTCTGCCAGTGACCCCAGAAGCATACTCCACCCTACAGCTGCAGCCTCTTGCCTGTGTCATTTGAAACTAGTGTTCTCCAAAAGGCCTTCAGCTCTCAGAGACCCAGAGTCTCTGCCCAGACCCTTCTACACTGACCTCCTCAATCTTCGTCACCAAGTTGCCAGTGGACCTGGAGTCCTTCACTCACCTCAACCAGAGCCTGCCTTACCTTCATGCCTACCCCTCACACTGCTGCATGTGTCCCTGGATTACCCCTGTACCCTACCCCACATTACTGCGCCCTCTTCCCTTCCAGCAGACTCACTGCTGTCCTACTTCTGACCTTCTTGCTTGAAACTGGCCATGGCAGGCATCTCCCTTTCACACAGCCTACTCAGAAAGCCGTAGGTTATTCATTCAGGCCATCCCTAATTTAAGGGTCATTTTCTTTTCTTTCTTTCTTTCTTTTTTTTTTTGGTTTTTCGAGACAGGATTTCTCTGTGTAACTTTGCGCCTTTCCTGGATCTCGCACTGTAGACCAGGCTGGCCTTGAACTCACAGAGATCCGCCTGCCTCTGCCTTCCGAGTGCTAGGATCAAAGGCATGCGCCACCACTGCCTGCCTGGCTAAGGGTCATTTTCTTAAGCCTTTGTTGGGTCCACCATATAAGACTTGACTTCAGACATGGTGGTAAAGATACTACCAAGGAGCTTTGCACATTGCTAACCTGTGTGTCTAACATGGACTGTCACGTGCATCTACACTGAAGGCCCTATTGGTCAGCAACTGGGCCAGCTTCCCGCTGAAACTACTAATGATTATCCCTGGGCCTTGGAAATACTTAGTCAAGAGTGAAAAGGGTCAAGAGGCCTTTTGGGGCACTGAGGGTTAAGAGATACAAGCTCGGGCAGGGTGCTGTGCTCACTGCTGGGAGGGGCCTGCATGCTTTGGATGGTGAACGTGATGTGGAACTGGAACTTACTGAGTGTCACATCTGTGGCTTCCCCACCAGTAGACTGAGGGAGCCTGGGCAGGCAGATTCTAAGTGGGGCTGTCCTGACTCACCGTGCTGTCCCTGCTTCATATGAGCCCTGTCTCTTCTGTGTCTCAGTTTGGGAACTTTGTGTTTTATTTTGGGTTTTGCATGTGTCACTCTTATTTTGAGCTTTACGGAGGTTTGTTTTGTTACCACGTTTTGCTTCATGATCTGCATTCCCCTTGTTCTGTCTTCTTGCAGGTAGAGATTAGTTTTCTCCTTACGGTGGAGGCCTGACTACGCTTTCTAAAGGAAATGTTCCAATGTTACCTTGCTGACATCTCTCAAGTAGTTACCTGCCTTCCTTCTCTTCCTGTCACGGAAGGAAGTGACGTCACTTTCTTGTGCCTTATGCCCTGTGCTGCTTTAAACATGTGGTCTAGAACTGCATACTTTGTTTTGCCAAACAAATGCGGTGTCCTTTTGTCCTTCAGTCTCCGTTATACTTTTCAGTGTGTTCCATTATTCGGCTTTATTTGGTTTATTTCTTCTAGATGCTGTTCAGTTAGAGCTGTTTTTTGATGTTTTTTCCCATGTGTTCTGTTTATGTGGATGCAGCTATACTTACCAAAAACAAACCAAAACAAACAAAACCCACATTAATTTGATTTTTTTTTCTTTAAACGAAGAAAAAAAAAGTTGTACAAAGGATTAAAGCCAAACCCACCAAGGAGCTTTTCTCTGATGGATCCTGGCCAGAGGTGTGACACTCAGAACAGGGTGGCCTGAGTGTTACTAACCAGTATTTAATCGATTTTTTTAAGACTGAAGTGGCCACCTCCCCATCGGGTGCCTGGCAGAGGCTCCATAGAGTCAACCAAGACCTACAAAGTGAGCTGGAAGCTCAGTGCCGGCGGCAAGAGCTCATCACGCAGCAGATTCAGACCCTGAAACTTAGCTATGGGGAGGCCAAGGATGCAATCCGGCACCATGAGGCTGAGATTCAGACCCTGCAAGCAAGACTTGGTAACGCAGCTGCAGAGCTGGCTCTTAAAGAGCAGGCTTTAGCCAAGCTCAAGGGTGAGCTGAAGCTAGAGCAGGGCAAAGTTCGTGAGCAGCTGGAGGATTGGCAGCACAGCAAGGCTGTGCTGAGTGGCCAGCTGAGGGCCAGTGAGCAGAAACTCAAAAGTACAGAAGCCTTGCTGCTGGAGAAGACCCAGGAACTGAGGGACCTAGAAACACAGCATGCATTGCATCGGGACCGACAGAAGGAGGTGCAGAGGCTGCAGGAATGCATTGCTGAGCTCAGCCAGCAGCTAGGTACCAGTGAGCAGGCCCAGCAGCTGATGGAGAAGAAGTTGAAGAGGAACTATACATTGTTGCTAGAAAGCTGTGAGCAGGAGAAGCAGGCACTGTTGCAGAACCTGAAGGAGGTAGAGGACAAGGCCAGTGCCTATGAGGACCAGCTCCAAGGCCATGTGCAGCAGGTGGAGGCCCTCCAGAAAGAGAAACTGAGTGAATCATGCAAAGGCAGTGAGCAGGTGCACCTGCTAGAGGAAGAACTGGAAGCCCGGGAAGCTAGCATCCGCCAGTTAGCCCAGCATGTACAGAGCCTCCACGATGAACGGGATCTCATCAAGCAGCAGTTTCAAGAGCTCATGGAGCGTGTGGCCACATCTGATGGGGACGTGGCTGAGCTCCAAGAGAAGCTGAGGGGAAGAGAAGCTGACTACCAGAACCTAGAGCACTCACACCACAGAGTCTCTGTCCAGCTGCAGAGTGTGCGCACTCTGCTCAGAGAAAAGGAAGAGGAGCTAAAGCACATTAAGGAAGCACATGAGAGAGTTCTAGAAAAGAAAGACCAAGACCTCAATGAGGCTTTAGTTAAAATGATTGCCTTGGGCAGCAGCTTAGAGGAAACAGAAATTAAGTTGCAGGAAAAGGAAGAGTGTCTAAGGAGATTTGTAAGTGATTCTCCAAAGGATGCCAAAGAGCCTCAGAGTACAGCAGAGCAAACAGAGGAGGACAGTGGCATTTTTCCCCTAGGTTCAGTTACCAGAGTATTTCCAGGCTTTCCCCACTCACAGCCAGAGGATGAAGACCCAGGTGCTGGCCTAGGGGAGGAGTATAGTAGTGGTAGCCCCAGCAGAGAGGAGAACACGGTACCCCCAAAGTCTGTGGATGTGCCTGACAGGGAGGGGCATCTGCAAAGCACCTCTAAGTCTGACCAGGGAGCACCTGTAAAAAGGCCAAGAATCCGGTTCTCCACGATCCAGTGCCAAAGATATATACACCCTGAGGGGTGTGCAAAGGCCTGGACTAGCAGCACGTCATCAGACACCAGCCAGGACCAGTCACCCTCAGAAGACAGTGTGTCCTCAGAAGCTACCCCTAGCACACTCCCTGCAGCGGCAGATGCTGAAACATACATCTCTATAATCCACTCCCTGGAGACAAAGCTCTTTGTCACAGAGGAGAAGCTCAAAGACGTGACCGTGAGGCTGGAGAGCCAGCAGGGCCAGAGTCAGGAAGCATTACTTGCATTGCACCAGCAGTGGGCTGGAACTGAGGCCCAGCTGCGGGAGCAACTCCGTGCCAGCCTGCTGCAGGCTAGTGCACTGGCCTCTCAGCTAGAGCAGGAGAGACAGGAGAAGGCCACAAACATTGAACATCACCCTGGGGAGCTGGAAGACTTCCAAGCCAAAAATAGCCAAGCCCTATCATGCTTAGAAAACTGCTGGAAAAAGCTGAGGTCTCTGCCATTTGCTGACCAGGAGGAGGGACAGGATGCATGTGCAGCCTCCCTGGCTAACATAGAGAGTATGCTTGTGAGTGCTATAAAGGCCCTTCAGCCATGGGCATCCCCAGCAGACAGCAGGACACAGACTGAGCAAGAGAAGGGGCACTCCATGGAAAGTAGCCTGGAAACCCCTGTGCAGCAGCCCTGCCAGCCCATATTGAATGAGCAGGAACATAGGAAGTTGCTTTCTGCTCAGATAGTCCTGGAGGCCTCACTTATCAACCAAATAGCTGACTCTCTAAAGAATACCACTTCAGATGTGTATGGTGTTCTCTGTGAGCTTACTCAGTCAGGGGAGTGGCCACTGAAGGAAGAAAGTGCTGCCCTCTCTGCTGGGGCTCCCATGGAGATCTGGGCCAAGAAGGTGCTGGTGAATGGTGAGTTCTGGAGCCAGGTCGAATCCCTAAGCAAGCACCTAGGAACCCTGGGAGAAGCAGCAGCCTGCACATCCGGAGACAGGCAGCAGCATATTCCCCAGAGTTTGGCTGATGCCACATGGATTCGTGCAGAGCTCAGCTATGCCACACAGTCATTAAGAGAATTGTTCCACCACAGGCTACAGAGCATACAGGAGACCCTACAGGGGACCCAAGCAGCCCTGCAGCAGCACAAGTGCATGCTGGGAGAGATCTTGAGAGCCTACCAAACCCCAGACTTTGAAAGAGTAATACAGCAGATCTTAGAAACTCTCAGGTACCCAACTGGCAGGGAGGACCAGGTACAGACATCCTGGGACCAGAGCCCATTAGGAGAGGTACTGAGGCCAGGCACAGATGGCTCCCAAGAGCCTTTGCAGGCTTTCCATCAGAGCCCTGAAGTCCTTGCTGCCATTCAGGATGAGCTGGCTCAGCAGCTAAGGGAAAAGGCTAGCATCCTAGAGGAGATTTCAGCTGCCTTACCAGGCCTGCCTCCCACAGAGCAACTTGGGGGTTGCCAGAGGCTTCTGCAGATGTCCCAGCATCTCTCATATGATGCTTGTCTAGAGGGCCTTGGTCAGTATTCTTCATTACTGGTTCAAGATGCAATTATTCAGGCTCAAGTGTGCTATGCAGCATGCAGAATTCGGCTGGAGTATGAAAAGGAGCTGCGATTTTATAAAAAGGCCTGTCAGGAGGCCACGGGGGGCTCTTGCCAGAAGCGTGCACAAGCGGTTGGGGCCCTGAAGGAGGAGTATGAAGAACTTCTCCACAAGCAGAAGAGTGAGTACCAGAAAGTGATCACCCTCATTGAGAAGGAAAACACTGAGCTCAAGGCCAGGGTGAGCCAGATGGACCATCAGCAGAGATGTCTACAAGAAGCAGAAAGTAAACATAGTGAAAGCATGTTTGCCCTGCAGGGCAGGTATGAGGAAGAGATCCGGTGCATGGTGGAGCAGCTGAGCCACACCGAGAATACACTACAGGCCGAGCGTAGCCGGGTTCTCAGCCAGCTAGACGCTTCAGTCAAAGACAGACAGGCCATGGAACAGCAGCATGTGCAGCAAATGAAGATGCTGGAGGACAGGTTCCAGCTGAAGGTCCGGGAGCTGCAGGCTGTCCATCAGGAGGAGCTGAGGGCCTTGCAGGAACACTATCTATGGAGCCTGCGGGGAGCCCTCAGCCTCTGCCAACCCTCACACCCAGATTCCCCACTGGCCTCGAGGCCATCTGAGCCCAGAGCTGTGCCAACAGCCAACGATGAGGCCGAATCCATGACAGGGCTGCGAGAACGTATCCAGGAGCTGGAGGCCCAAATGGACGTCATGCGAGAGGAGCTGGGCCACAAAGAGCTGGAGGGTGATGTGGCCACCCTGCGGGAGAAGTACCAGCGGGACTTTGAGAGCCTCAAGGTCTTTAGCACCATTTATTTTTCAGAGCCAGTTCTCTTTGGTGATGCAAGAAAGGGGCATTGTGGGCAACTAAGGTCTTAGAGTGGGGATAGGAGGTAGTTCTTAACTCTCAACTGCTATACAGGCATAATTGAGTAACATTCTCCTGGCCATCTCTTCATGACCCAGAAGGGAAGCCAGCAAGGCAAGCAGCGTCCCTGTGGGAAAGTAGAGTAGGGTCTTCCTTGCCTGTCCACGCCTCCAGGACACTCTCCATACCCTTCACCTTCTTACCCTCACGGAATCCCTTCTGGCTTCAAAGTTGAGGCATTAGTCCAAGCATTGTCTCACCTCTCTGAAGGGCAGTCACCACCTGACTCTTCTCAGAGAGCAAGGCTGGGACTTTAGAACGCAGGAATATTTGCAAAGCAGTAAGCGTTCTTACCTAGCCTACCTTCCCAAGGACGAGTTGGCAGTGATTGGGCACTGTGTCTGAGAAGGGCTTTCTCACACTCTTGTCTCCCAGGCTACCTGTCATGCTTCTGTGGCTACCCCTGTTTTATCTTAGATTACACTGTGTGTGGCTGCCTGGGCATATTCGTGGAGGGTCCTAACCATCTCTTAGATTCCAGAAGTGGCATGGTAGCTGATCTTCATCTTCTTCCCCATTGGAAGGTGTCCAGACTCCAAGGGTACCTGCACCAGGTCTTCTTGCAGGCCAGCGTTCCTGCCACAGTGCCACAGCTGTAGCACAGCAGGGTGTCTGTGACTGTTTCCCAGCACCCTTTTCCTCCATCCTGAAGGGGAACAGTGGTACATTCAGGCTGGTGCTTTGCCCTTGCCTCTGGGTGAACACATAGCTACTGACCAAATACACAGGAGAGGCTGACAAGGCACCTGAGGCACTGGTGCTCACCATTCTTTTCCTGGTCTCATCCAGACCTTTAAAAACCATTAAGCATTGTGAGAAGTTTTCGAAATGAGTATTCAGTGATCCTACAGGGAGCCTGGACCACCATTGCCTGCTCATCTTTGCATCTACAGGCATCTCCACAGCCTAGGATGGATGGGTCCAGGCCTGGCAACATCATAGTCAGTTATCAGGGTGTCAGAATGGTTATGCTGGGCTCGGGTTACCTAGTGGGAAAACGCCTTAGAATCAAAAGATAACAGGTTAAGAGAAAGCATTGGGCTTGAGCATATGTATGTGTCCAAGAACTTCAAGCCCTCTATGGAACTTGTGGCACAGCTGGACACATGCAGTGTGTTTGACCAGACTGTCTAAAGAGATCCTAGCTGGAAACAGTTTCTCTCTGTGGATCTCTGCCCAGATAAGGGAGCCTGGACTGTTGCTACTGCCTCACCACCACTAGCCATGAGCCTGCTGCATCTTAGTCAGTAAGGAACTTGTTTTGATTCTAGGGGTGATTTAAAAATTAAAATTTGTGTTGGGCAGTGGTGGCACACGCCTTTAATCTCAGCACTCAGGAGGCAGAGCCAGGCAGATCTCTGAGTTCAAGGCCAGCCTGGTCTACAGAGCGAGATCCAGGAAAGGCACCAAAACTACACAGAGAACCCTGTCTCGAAAAACCAAATGAATGAATGAATGAACGAACGAATGAATGAATGAATGAGTAAATAAATTAATTAAAATTTGGAGCTGGGGAATGACTTAATGTTTAAAGTGCTTGCCAGCAAGCATGAGAACAGGAGTTTAGATCCCCAACACTCATGTAAATGCTGGGTGAGCATGGTATGGTGTGGCCCCCTTGTAATTCTAGCACATAGCAGATGGAGACAAAGCATCCCCAAGAAAGCCAGCTAGGCTAGGTGACTCAGTCAACAGATTCTGCGCTCAGATGAGAGGGTCTGTATAAGGTGGAAGCGATCAAGGAAAGGCAATGTCAAGTATCAACTGTGGCTTCCCTACACATATACACTCAAAATCTTTAATTAGTTTACAGAGTAACAATCTTCAAACATAATACAATTAACAAAGAAGCAGCCTAGTTGTTAAAGGCGCCTCAGTGTTTCTGTTGTAGGAATCTCAGACCCTATCTTCTTCATGTATTCCAAAATGCTCAAATCCGAATAAGATAGAAAAGACTGCCTATAGGATGAGCATCCATTATATGGGACTCAAAATCTGAAATGAGCCAAAATCCAAACTATTCTAAGCACTGACAGACTGCCACAAGTGGAAAGTTCCTAAGTGAACATTCTGTGGTAAGTCTTAGTTAACTGTGGGCAGAGTAAACAGGCTGTATAAGATTATCTATCTCTAGGCTGGGTGGAGAAGGTAACTAGTACAGCACACACTGCAGTCAGCTCCAGGATGTGAGCGGAATTTAAAGTTGCTAAATAGAGGTTCTTGGAAAGGCCCCACAGTGACTGTGAGGCTAGGTAAAAAATGCCAAAGTATGATGATTGGATACTTGGTATTCTTTATTGACTCCATTAGCAAAACGATGAGGTTAGAGCCATGTTCTTCTAGTTTGTTTGGTTTGGTTTATCAGAAAGCCTGTTCTTCCCAGAAGTGGCTATCACAATTTAGGCAGAATGACTCACATTCAAAGTAGCTGTGAGCTGTAGGTGGAACACAGAGCATGCATCACTGCTTGGTTGGGGAGAGCAGCTGGGCTCTGGGGCTCTGGGGAGTGGGGACTCTCCTTAGGACTCACATGTTGTGTCTGTTCTGCTTGGTAAGGTGGTACGGTTCTCAGTGGGTAGTGTGCCTCGGTTCTCCTTTAAAAGAGAGGAAGGGAGAAGGCGTAGGCTGGCAGGAAAGATGTTAGCATCTGCTCTGGCTCGTGTGTGGACACCTTTGAGATTTAGGAGACAGCTGAAGCTCCCCAGCTCCCAAAAATGGGTCCTGTCTACCCCAGCCCACAGAGGATGTGTTGGGCACTGCAGTCAGGCTACCTTTTGTTTCAGGATGGACCTCACTCTCCCCAACTAGCACATTTGTCTGAATTTGTCCCTGTTAGCGACAACAACCAGTATATCTGCTACTCCAGCCAGTAGAAGCAGTACATGGGCATTTGGTTGTGATGACGTGCAATCCCAGACCAGAGGGTGTATAGCTACCCACAAACTTGGTACTGATGCGAGAAGCACCAGCCATATCTTGAGACCATATCACTTCCTGGACCAAGCAGGTTGCTGCCTTATTTATTACACAGGATAGCCACTTGGAGGCAAAGAGAAACCAATAAGCCCTCTTGCATTCCACAGGCTACATGTGAGCGAGGTTTTGCCGCCATGGAAGAGACACACCAGAAGAAGATTGAAGACCTACAGAGGCAACACCAGCGGGAGCTGGAGAAGCTGCGGGAGGAAAAGGACCGCCTCCTGGCTGAGGAGACAGCTGCCACCATCTCAGGTGGGGGCTAAGGCCATGAGCACAGGGGTCCCATGTCTTGGGCTGAACCTGCAGTTCAGAAGAGGATTGGCCTTACTTGTTTTTCCCTGAGATTGAAGTTTCCTCCTTATAGATGGTGATGGATATAGGCGGGCAGGGTCTCTATCGTAGGCCATCCTTTAGCTCCCTATGTAAGTGAGGATAACCTTGAACTCATTCTCCTTCCTCCACCTCCCCAGTGCTAGAGTAACAGACATGTACCACCCGACCCTGTTACTATATTGCTGGAGACTGAACATGGCCTCATGCGTTTCCAGCAGGTGCTGGACCTTAGGTTTCATTTTGGAAAGAGCTATTTGAAGAGTAAAAGTGAGGCAAGGACTAACTTGAGAAGCCTTTTGAGAGCCTGCAGACTGAGAGCCAGTGTTCCAGCCGTCTGTGACACTGCAGGGCTGGGCCCCAACAAGTATCCATCGCTTGGAGTCCTCTATTCACCAGAGCATGAGTTTGCTGTAACATAGCCCCAGCAAGTGTGTCTCACCATCTCATGTTGCATTCTCTCTACATGATTAATGACAGCATGGTGAAGTGTGATCCTAGTTAGTCTTGACAATAAAAACCCAGAGTCAGATATCAGGGTGAAAGCTGAAAGATCAGAGAAGCAGAGCAGCAACCAGTAACTTCTTACCTCTATGAAATCTCAGACCAGATGGGGCTATCCTGTCTCTTGGAATCCTCAGACTGAATGGGCGGCAGGTACTTAGGAGTATTCTGCCTTCTAAGTACCAGGATCAAAGGCATGAGATCCCAAGTGCTGAGATCAAGGGTGTGAGCCACCACTGCCCAGCTCTATTTCTCTTTTAGCCTGGATCAATCTCATGTAGCCCAGGGTGGCCTTAAGCTCCTGATCTTCCTGCTTCCTCCTCCCAAGTACTAGGATTAAAGGTATGTGTCACCACTGCCTGGCTTCTATGGTTAACCAGTGGCTAGCTCTGCCCTCTGATCTCCAGACAAGCTTTATTTGTCAGAACACAAACAAAATATTATATAATGGTACAGTGGCTTATTTTAGCATCAGGGAAAAAAGTAAACCAGCTCTCAGACATTTTTGTTTTAAAAACCCATGCATGAATATAACATTTATCTGATCATTGTGGAGTCTTTTTAATATCACATATAACATACCTATACGCCTTCCAGTGGGAATTAGTTTGTGAATTCTCTCAGCCATTTTTTGTCCCAGAGAGCTGGATTATGATAGACCAGCCTGCTGTGGAGTCCTACTGCTGCTGGAGTTGGTGTCAGCAGGGGGCAGACATCACACTTAACCTGCCCTTGGCCTTGTGGAGAGAGAATGTGGTAGTAGAAAGAGCCACTGCCAGCTGTAGCCCTAGGTTTTGGTGCTGAGGGGCTGTGTCTTTCCTCCAGCCATTGAAGCCATGAAGAACGCTCACCGGGAGGAGATGGAGCGCGAGTTAGAGAAGAGCCAGCGGTCTCAGATCAGCAGCATCAATTCGGACATCGAAGCCCTGAGGCGGCAGTACCTGTGAGTCACCTAGCCTGCAGGAGAGGGCTCCTTTCCCACACCTATGACAGCTTTGAGGTTGGTCTTGGGGAAGTGAGGAGACCATGGTTGTAAGACAGCCCACACTACCTTGCTCTCTAGGGGCAAACACCTAAGAGTTAATTAAGATTGATTTCTAAGATGCAAAGAAACAAATGCAAAAAGTGACATTTAAAAACCGTAGCTTAAGCTAGGCATGGTAACGTACATTTGTAATCCCAGCACTAAGGCTGGAAGATTGCCACAAATCCGAAGCCAGTCTGGACTATATATGGAGACCCTATTCTAAAACAAAACAAAACGCCTTCTGCTTGTTAGGGTTGACTGCAGACACCATCCCCCAGTTTGTCTCTACCACTGCTACTCTATCAGCACCTTACAAGGAGCCAGGGTCTGGCTGGTGCTTTGTGCCTGGTATAACACAGCTGTTTGTGACAAAAGTGGTACAGTTAAGTGTTCTCAAAGTCTCACGCATACTGGCTGCACAGGAAACAGCACCTGGTGAATTTTCCCTTGGTAGGAGTCACTGCTAGGGACCCTCTGGTTAGTAACAGGAGGTATCCATTGATTAGACTTTGCTGGGGTCTCTGGACTATGCCAGGGTCTAAAGCAACAACTCAGGAAGTCTAGTGGTCATGCTTGATGGACTGGAGGCTCACCTGGAAGCTCCTTCTTGGCTCTCTTGGATTTGGCTCTTCTGGACATGGGGTGCTGAGAAACAGTACCTCCAGGGCAGGTTCCTGGTGCTGATGTCTGTACTTTGAAGTGATAGAACGACCAAGTGGGTGCTTCCTACCTCTGAGATCTCTCAGACACAGACAGCTCTGTGGTCACAGTGACTAGCTCTGCCTCCTAGTTCCGTCACCAGAGTATGCCAGCTATGGATGGCCCAGGAAAGACAGAGTCATTTCTGCAAAGTGTCCCTGACGTTCTGTGAGCAGATACTGTCCTGTCAATGCCCAGCTGCCCAGTCTTGTAGTGAGGCAGGGCTGAGCATTCCCTCTCTGCAGGGAGGAGCTACAGTCAGTGCAGAGGGAGCTGGAAGTCCTTTCGGAGCAGTACTCCCAGAAGTGCCTGGAGAATGCACATCTGGCCCAGGCGCTGGAGGCCGAGCGGCAGGCCCTGCGGCAGTGCCAGCGTGAGAACCAGGAACTCAATGCCCACAACCAGGTAAGGCCAAGAGAAGCTAAGCCTCACCTTCATAGAAGCTACCTAACCAAGGAACAGCCACATCTGTCTTTGCAGAGACTCCAGAGTCTGGTCACTTCTCTAAGTCTCTGGTCCTCTAATTGGAGTAGCTCAGGTCCATCTCAGGGTTGGGGTCTTCTGTCCTCTGGTGGCTGGGCTTACCCTGTCATGTTTATCTTTATTAGTCGTGCTCTCAGAATTCAGTGTTCCTCAGGAAATTGGGGTTCACTAGAATCCCCGCTGGCCCAAATGATTGAGTTGTGATACTGAGTTCCATATAAGCTCTTCAGCCACACCCTATCTTTGCCTGCCTCGAGCTCTCTCATGCTCACCCTCTCTGGCCCCTCAAACCATACTGGACTGTGGGTGGGACTACTTGGGAATCACTGAACCACTGCAGTGCCTTCAAGAAAAGCACTTACCAGCCAGAAAGGAGGCCTGAGAAAATGGAGGGACAGGACAGAATAGCCTTTAGGAGGTCAAGTGAGACAAGAGAACACTGCAGAAGGTTAGGGTTTTTTTGTTTCGTTTGGGTTTTTGGTTTGTTTGTTTTTCAAGACAGGGTTTCTTTGTGTAACAACTCTGGTTGTCCTGGAACTCACTCTGTAGACCAGACTGGCCTCGAACTCACAGAGATCCACCTGCCTCTGCCTCCCGAGTGCTGAGATTAAAGGTGTGTGCCACCATGTCCCGACTCAGAAGGGTTTTAAGGTCCATGGAATCTTAGTTCGAGAATACAGTTGGCCATCTCCTGCTGTGAGTTCTGAGTCAGTAGATTTGACGGACTACAAATAGAAAATTTTTAGGAGGGGGGAGAAAAAAAGGCATTTGTACTGGGCATATACTAACTTTTTTCTTATTACTACTCCCTAAATAATACAGTACAACTGGATACTTGAGAATTACATGTATTGGGTATTGGATGTAATCTGGAGATAATCTAATGTGTATGGGAGGGTGTATGTAGATACTGTGTGCCATTTTGTAAGGGGACTTGAGCATCCACAGAATTTGGTGCCTAATCAGGGTCCTGGAACCTAAGTCTTCACAAGCCTCATATAGCCTGTATGAACAGCTTTTATGTAGTAAAAGCCTTAAATGTCTACCTTAAACACAGTGCTGTATATGCACAAGGCTTGTGGCCTCCATTCTTAGGCCTCTACACACTACTGGTGAGAAATGACCTTCTCTGGTGTTCCAGCAACTGTGTGTGGGGGCGGTCACTGTTGTATTGCTGTCCCCAGGAGCTGAATAATCGCCTGGCTGCGGAGATCACACGGTTGAGGACACTACTGACTGGAGATGGTGGTGGAGAGTCCACTGTGTTGCCACTCACGCAGGGCAAGGATGCCTACGAATTAGAGGTACTGTGAGAAGCTAGGCACTGCCTTGGTCAGTGCTCCTGAGTCACACAAGAGCTCCTTAGAGTCACTGAGGGACCAAATTTGAAGATAGGGCCAAAGAGGTAGAATTCAGTAGTAGAACTCTGGCTTAGCATGTGCAAAACTCTGGATTCATCTCTAGCTCTGCAACAACCACCACAAAAAAAGAAAGCTTGAAGCTAACATACGTGAAAGCTATGGGAAGGTCCAAAGCCATCCGAAGATAGCCGATAGCTGACAGGCAGTCTAAGTTCCATGGGCAGGAGCAGGGCCCCTCTAGATACCACGAGGATCTTGAGTCCCACCTTCCCTTTACCTGCCCACAAACTGGCTTCATAAAGTGCCCTGTTGCAGGGCTACAAGAATGCTGCTGCTCTCAGATTGTATCATGAATTAACTTCTCACAGCAATTCAGAACGGCTCATTCTGCAATGGTAAATACCTGTAATCCCAACTACTTAGAAGGCTGAAGCGAGAGGATTCCAGAGCAGTCTGGGAAGAAAAGGAAAAAACAAAAAACACTGTTGAAAGAGGGAGGGAGGAAGGAAGGCTCTAATGTGTATAGGGCAGTGGTTCTCATCCTGTGGGTCTCAATACCTTTGAGGGTCGCATAGCAGACATCCTGCATATCAGATATTCGCATTATGATTCATAACAGCAAAATTACAGTTGTGAAGTAGCAACAAAATAATGTTATAGTTGGGGCTCACCACAACATGAGGACCTGTATTAAGGGGTCGCAGCGTTAGAAAGTGGAGAACCACCGGTGTAGGACATCCTCAAGAAGGCCCTCAGTAGGTTAAGATTTTCCCTTATAGGTGGTTCAGACTGTACCATACTGGCAGGTGAGCAGGAGGAGCTGGGTAGGATTGGCAGAAGTTCCCACAGAAATAATATGTCTAGGCCTTATATATGTCCACCTTCATAATATGTTCACCTTCAGGGAGCAAACAAGTCAGTAGTGGGACCTCCAGGTAGTCCTCATGCCTGTGGCCCCAGGTTCTCAGGACTAGGAAAGCTAACAGAGTATTTCCCCCTTCCCATTTCTGTAGAAGCATTGAGTGGTATTTAAATCATATTTTCTGTTGGGTGTCAGTAAGGGTGGGCTCTCTCCTCCTCCCCACTGTGTGAAGCAGCTGTCTGCCAGCCTACCCCTGTCTGCACAGCCTACCCCTGTATACACAGCCTACCCCTCTGTATACACAGCCTACTCCTGTATACACAGCCTACCCCTGTATGCACAGCCTACCCCTGTATGCACAGCCTACCCCTCTGTATACACAGCCTACCCCTCTGTATACACAGCCTACCCCTCTGTATGCACAGCCTACCCCTCTGTATGCACAGCCTACCCCCCTGTATACACAGCCTACCCCCCTGTATGCACAGCCTACCCCTCTATGCACAGCCTATCCCTCTATGTACAGCCTACCCCTCTATGCACAGCCTACCCCTCTGTATGCACAGCCTACCCCTGTATGCACAGCCTACCCCTCTGTATACACAGCCTACCCCTCTGTATGCACAGCTTACCCCTGTATGCACAGCTTACCCCTGTATGCACAGCCTACCCCTCTATGCACAGCCTACCCCTCTGTATGCACAGCCTACCCCTCTGTATGCACAGCCTACCCCTCTGTATACACAGCCTACCCCCTGTATGCACAGCTTACCCCTGTCTGCACAGCCTACCCCTGTATGCACAGCCTACCCCTCTGTGTGCACAGCCTACCCCTCTGTATGCACAGCCTACCCCTGTATGCACAGCCTACCCCTCTGTATACACAGCCTACCCCTCTGTATGCACAGCTTACCCCTGTATGCACAGCTTACCCCTGTATGCACAGCCTACCCCCCTGTATGCACAGCCTACCCCCCTGTATGCACAGCCTACCCCCTGTATGCACAGCCTACCCCCTGTATGCACAGCCTACCCCCCTGTATGCACAGCCTACCCCTGTATGCACAGCCTACCCCCCTGTATGCACAGCCTAACCCCCTGTATGCACAGCCTAACCCCCTGTATGCACAGCCTACCCCCCTGTATGCACAGCCTACCCCCCTGTATGCACAGCCTACCCCTGTATGCACATCCTACCCCCCTGTATGCACAGCCTACCCCCCTGTATGCACAGACTACCCCCCTGTATGCACAGCCTACCCCCCTGTATGCACGGACTACAGGATCCCTGGACCTGAGAGCCAGTCCTGTTTTCTCTCTCCTTGTAGGTCTTGTTGCGGGTCAAAGAGTCAGAAATACAGTACCTGAAGCAGGAGATCAGCTCCCTCAAGGATGAACTCCAGACAGCCTTGCGGGTAAGGGCCACGTGTTTGGAGGCAGGGCAGGGTAGAGTGAATGCTGGGATGGTCCCAAAGTCAGTTTCCCTTGAAACACCACCCTGTAAGCATATGCCTCCCTGGCCTAGTCAGGTGGTGGTTGTTCCTGGGTTTCTGTGTATTTGGATAGGAACAATGACACACAGAAGAATGCCATGGGGGTGAAGTGAGGCTTGGTCTACCGTTGAGGGGGGTCTCATTGGACTGGTCTCAAAGGGATGCCTGGAGTCAGAAAGAAGTGATGTAATCCTTGGTATGATCAGGTCACTTAAAAAATGTAAAAGCCAGAGACTTTCCTGACTGACACCCACAAGGAAGTGACTGGGCAGGCAGGCAGGCAGGACCACAGCAGGCTGCCTGAGCTTGCTCTGGTCACTGCCCCCTCTGCTCACTGCATGTTTTCTTTAGTGTCCACTCTTTGGCTCTGGGAGAGGGTGAGTGCAGGGTTATTTCCAAGGCATAGTTAGTTCTCCCAGCACATTAGCCCCAAGCCAAGGCTCGAGTTCAAAGTGAGTCTGACCCCTGTTACAACTACCATTCATCTCTGTCCTTTTACCCTCTCTAGGATAAGAAGTATGCTAGTGACAAGTACAAAGACATCTACACAGAGCTCAGCATTGCGAAGGCCAAAGCTGACTGTGATATCAGCAGGTTAAAAGAGCAGCTGAAAGCAGCCACAGAGGCCCTGGGCGAGAAATCTCCTGAGGGCGCTACCGTGTCAGGATATGGTAAGCAATCTGTGTACTACTCATAAAGGTTTTTTTGGCACTTGGATCAAAGCCCAAAAATTCGTATCTCCTTGAGGGGCCCCATATGCACAGGTTGTCCAGAGGACCTGCTCCTCCCATGCCCTGCAGCTGCTTTACAGAGCTTCTCCCATAGTAACAAGGGGTCTTAGAGTCTGTCTTCTGAGAAACTCCAGCAGGTAGGGGAAGTTCTTGCTAGTTCTTTGATCCAAATGTTTTACTATAAAACCTTCG
Source organism: Peromyscus eremicus (assembly GCF_949786415.1). NCBI lineage: Eukaryota > Metazoa > Chordata > Mammalia > Rodentia > Cricetidae > Peromyscus > Peromyscus eremicus. The sequence goes on from NC_081423.1 coordinate 42,932,109, forward strand.
AGGGCCATCGGCAAGCAGAATAGAGTAGAGGGAACCTACTGCCCTCTCAAGAACAGTGGAACTGGCCTTTACCTGCTGGATGAAAATACCCAGGCACTGTGGAGGACAGACAGAAAAGAGGCTGCAGAGCCATATTCTGTTGGACACTTTCTGATAATTCATGATTTCATCTTGCCTTCATGGTGGCCCTTCTTTATAAAAACCCCACAAACTGAAAATCTGTTCAAGTCCCGTGATACCCTGTAGCTCAGCTTTCCTACACCAGCATATAGGAACAGTAACGACGACGACCCTCACGTGTGCCTTCAGACAGTCCTCTGCATTGTGGGTGGGATACAAACAGCCACTCTGCTGGAAGGCACTGGCAACGACAGAACGATTTCAAATCTAACTAACTGGATTGTCACCTGGGTAGGAAACCAAGAAGCCAAGGCATTAGAGGGAGGAAGCTCTTTTTTTTTTTTTTTTTTTTTTTTTTTTTGGTTTTTCGAGACAGGGTTTCTCTGTGTAGCTTTGCGCCTTTCCTGGGACTCACTTGGTAGTCCAGGCTGGCCTCGAACTCACAGAGATCCGCCTGGCTCTGCCTCCCGAGTGCTGGGATTAAAGGTGTGCGCCACCACCGCCCGGCGGTGGGAGGAAGCTCTTGAGCTGCCATGATAACTAACCTCTGAAAAGTGTGCGAGGGTACTGCATCTGCAGACAGGCTCCACAAGCAGCAGTCCACACACAGTGTACAGGGTGCGGAGAGTCACCCTGGGCAGCAGTCCACACACAGTGTACAGGGTGCGGAGAGTCACCCTGGACAGCAGTCCACACACAGTGTACAGGGTGCGGAGAGTCACCGTGGACAGCAGTCCACACACAGTGTACAGGGTGCGGAGAGTCACCCTGGACAGCAGTCCACACACAGTGTACAGAGTGCGGAGAGTCACCCTGGACAGCAGTCCACACACAGTGTACAGAGTGCGGAGAGTCACCCTGGACAGCAGTCCACACACAGTGAAAACTGAGACTGTTAGAAGCTGCACAGTGACAGAGTGTTGAGTTCTTAGGAAGACAGGGAGATGTTTTTGTGTTGATGAAGAGAAATGGTGACATTTTACTGCACAAGTATGAAAGCCCCATACCCATGACATACTGTGGTGTGACCCAGTGTGCATCTTTGTTATCTGCATTGAAGACACTAAACAACTGTTGTCTTGATGAGATGGTTCATGAGAAGAATTTGGTCTGATTTTATTTGATACCAGTCCTATTTGATGCCAGGAGTAAGCTAGAAATATTGAGGCCTGTCCAGCAAGTCAAGGTCCACCTCAGAAATAAGAGACCCTATCCTCTGCTGACAGTGCTGTGTGACTGAGAAGCTGTGACTTAAACCCTGGCGGGAACCCAGCGCCCTGGTACTTCCTGGTGTCCAAGAAGGGCATACTGTGGATTGGCTGTTTACTGGGATTTAAATGTCTTGGTGTACTGTAGTAGTGGACTTGGAACCTCCCACATGGTTTGTTTGGTTTCAGAAGATTATAGAAAGCAAAAGTAATGAGCCTTTTGTTTCCTTCAGACATAATGAAATCTAAAAGCAATCCTGACTTCCTGAAAAAAGACAGATCCTGTGTTACCCGGCAACTCAGAAACATCAGATCTAAGGTGAGTGAGTCCAGCTTATCGTGGAGGTGGGGCTTGAGGATGCTGGAGAAATGAAGCAGCCCAGTACAGGCACTAGCCCACCTGTGTAGTTACTCTGTTGGGATGATTCTATGGCTTCAAGTTCCATGTCCATGTCTGTGTTCCATGTCATCAGAACCATCCAGAGGTCAGGGTTTCAAGAAGCAAGACATGGAGGAATTCAGACATAAGCCTCATCTGTGGGGTAGATCTGACCTCATCAGCTCCACTGTATGTCTGTTCTCTGCACGTCCCTGTTACCTCACTGACACTGCCAGCCTTGGAGAGATGAAGTCAGCAGTCCCCAGTGTGCTCTCAGATGGGCGTGTCTCTGGGAGGATGGGCGGAGAGGGCCTGGCCAGCATGCTGCATTTAGAACTGATTGTGTGTGTGTCTTATTTTTGCTCTTTCCTCTGACAGTCCGTAATTGAGCAGGTCTCATGGGATAACTGAGTCGCGCCCGCTTCCAAGTCCCCTGTCATGTAGGTAAACCACTTCCCACTCTGCCCACTACCCGCCCAGGCGGCTCTGCATGCATTGCTCACACCTCCATAGAACACCTCTGTGTAATATCTTCATTCATCCTTCTCCAACACACACACACATACACATAGTCCACATGAGATCTCAGTAACTAACTGTTCTGGAAGTTGGCACGCTAACCTCTTCACAGAGCTGAGCCTGCCCAGCTTGACAGGAGGGCACAAGCCAGCATGCATACTTGGTGATTTGCACGGCACCAAGTTCATGTCTCCTGTCTTGGAAACAAGTTGCAGGGAGATGGCAGATACCCACTGACTCTGGCAAGCAGTTTGCTCTTGTGCAAGACCTCACCCATCCAGTTAGTAGCAAGGCTGCCTGGGGGAGATGCCTGCAGATCGAGCAGATCCCCGTCGGGCCATTCTGCGTGGAACTGATCAGTACTGCATAGGTAGAATCTGAGAACGTATTTTGTTCTAAGGACCTGGCAACCTTATACACGGGGCTAAACATGACCTGTTTGTTGTTGTTGTTTTTGTCTTTACAAAACAAAAAGCCTGTCTCCCATAGAAGGTGGTAAGGTTGGCATGTTGAGGTCAGTGTTAGGGATGCTGTGTTGACTTTTATACAATGGTAACAGCTCAAGGATTCCGGCCTGTTGTTCCCACTGGTAGTATCAAGGTGTGCTCGTTCCTGCTATACACGAGCCCTCCCACCTTCCAGCAAGGGCCATTAGCTTGAGACTCTGAGGAGACAGGTTTGTCTTAGGGAAAAGTATTGAGAAAGCCAAAGAGTTTTAACATTGGCTCTTTTTGGTGGGGAGGTTGGGGTTCAAGACAGGGTTTCTCTGTGTATCCCTGGCCATCCTGGAACTCGCTCCGTAGACCAGGTTGGCCTCAAACTCAAGAGATCCACCTGGCTCTGCCTTCCCAATGCTGGGATTAAAGGCGTGCGCCACCACCATCCAGCGTCATTGGTTCTTTTAACCAGTCTGTTTTTGTTTTCTCTAGTCCCAAATTAACTTACATGTAGGTGTGGTTTAAGCAAGATAAAAAACTTGTTTTAGGGTTTTTCCTAAAACTTTAAAAACAAAGTTTTCTTTGGTGAGAGAGGAAGCCTTTCTAGGCTCATTCTTTTCATATTGGAGACTATTTTCTCCAGCCTGAGGTTAAACTCAGCTCTTGTCCTTGAGCCCTCAGAAATATAGTGGTCGCTGTGAATAAGTGGGGCCTTTGGGTCAGAATAAAAAAGGACATCGGGGAGGACACCATGTGGAAAGATATGCATTGGGGTGTACCAACTACCTATGAATTTGTAGGGATGTGAACACAGACACAGAGCTCAGTACCTGGTGGTGGTGATGCTGGGAACAAGGAGCCTCCGTTCTAGCTAGATCTCTATGGCAAAGACAGCCATGAGAGCTGTTGGGGCCTTCTGTGCTTGGCGGGGTCACTAGAGTCATACAGTGCTAGGGTTCCTCTATGCTGACAATCACTAGAGCCAGGCAGGTGGAAAAGGCAGGTTTCCAGGAGGGCAGAGAAGACCCAGGAACTGCTTCTCACTTATTTGTTAGTATTTGCATGGTGGTGCAGTTCCGTTGTTGTTTAGATCCAACCTCAGAATAACACATCCCCACTGGGCAAGTGGGGCCAGCCAGGCATGGTAGCAGTATGCCCATGCTGTCTTTTTGCACCTGGAGCTCCCACCAACCCTGTTAAGAGAGACTGAAACCTGTGCCATGCCCTGAATGGGACCTTCCGTGGGTACTGTTTCATTTTCTACTTCAATCAGCGTTCATGGCAGCACTAAGGCGATACAAATAAAAAGGTGTATAAACACAAATCCACATCGAGTCATAACACAGATAGCAAAGGACAAAGTGAAGAGATCCAGAGCAGAGAGGATTCTCCTCAGTGTTATCATGGGGTGGGTGTGGGATGCTGAGCCCTGAAGGTAACTGGCTACACCTGAGGCCAGAAGGAGGCCAGAGACTTCGGAGAGATGGCACTTCCCAGGGTGTAAGGGACAGTGGGTCTTGTCTGCACTCTGCCCTGAAGAATGGTAGTGAGTGCCATGCCTGGGCTTACCCCTGCCTGGGGTTCTGATGCCATCTAGAGCCACTGTGGCCATCCAGGGCCTGCTCAGTTGCTAGGTGGTAAGCCAAAAGACCTATGTAACATCTCTTGGGAGTCTGGCTGCCATGGGACTACTTAAATTCAGGAGAGGGGACTTCAAGGTACCCTGAAGCAAGTATGGGTATCACAGTTCACATACACATAATTTGTTAGTTTAAAAACAATACTCATTAAGGGACAGCCTCAGCTATATGAGAACCTATCTCAAACGAAACAAAACAAAAAACAACTCAGTTATTATGGGGAAGGTGGTAAGGGACACAAACCACAGTCCAGATCCTCCCTCATTCCCTGCAGAAAGCTGAGCCTCAACCTCCAGAAACACCCCTGGCTTCCCATATCCTAGTAACAGCCTGCATTCATGGCCAGGCTGAGCCTGACACCAATACTGATTACCAAGAGTCGGTACTGAGGAGCCAGAGCCAGACCTGAGCATGCTGAAATACGTTCATTGCCAGTTCTCTAAGAACTGGGGTTTCTTTTCTCTTCTAGAAATGAAAGCTTTGGGGAAGATGTTTAAGGGAGGAGTGGTCAATGTTCTGTTCCTCAGTTAGTAAAATGTCCTTTACCTTAAGAAATAAACACAGGAAAAGAGCTGGAAAGTGTGTGTGTGTGTGTGTGTGTGTGTGTGTGTGTGTGTGTGTGTGTGTGTGTGTGCGCTGATGATAGCTATATCTGGTGGCCTCCTCAGGGATGCCTGGGGTAGAGCTGTAACATCACTAGGATGCCCCAGAAGAGAGCACTTGTTTTAAGGTCATGAGTTGATGAAGACAAAGGAACGAGACGTGCATACTGCACATGTGACAGGTGGCCAGGCTTCCAGTTCTCAGCCCACGTTTTCCGTGATTTGGTCAGACTGAAGAACCAGCCCCCTAAGGCCAGAGTTGAACTATGTGGACACATGATCTTGTTCTCTTTATTTTCCCCCTTTCTCACCTAAGTCAATTTCTGCAGGAGAAAGCAAACTCCAGTAACACTACTTCTCAGGGCCTTCTGCCCTCGCATGCCCACTAATCTCAGGATCCCTCAGCCTCACCCCTGCACCTACTTCTGACGCCCAACTGCCGCTGCTTGACAGCGCCTGATTGCTTCTTCTCCGCTCTGTCTCCACCAGAGTCTGAAGGAGGGCCTGACGGTGCAAGAGCGCTTGAAGCTCTTTGAATCCAGGGACTTGAAGAAAGACTAGCTGCGGCCTGTTCCACCTGACACATCCTTCCCAGCTGGTGGCAGCACAAGCCGAGTGTGGCTTTCATCTGCATCTGTGCTTTTCCCTGTTGCCGGCATTACTGTGGGTATGGATGCATGAGAGACTGCTGTGTGGGCTGTTGGCTCCATTCCCTTCCCTGTTGACTCCCACTTCCCAGTGTCCTTATCACAGCTTTTCACCGTGGTATTCTCAGATTAGTCACGCTCAAGCAGTAGTGGGGAGGGCTTCCCCACCGACATCTGAGCAGGACCCCGTTGTCCTCCCCACACTCACTGTCAGTATTAAGGCACAGCAGCCTGTTAATAAGCTAGCCCTGCCTCAGAGTAGACATGTGGGGGCCTGTCAGTGGCTCCATTCTACGGCACACAGCTGAGCACCACCCCTGCTGTTAGAGCAGAGCCACCGAATGGTCTAGTCTGGCCTGGTTGTTGAGGGGCTTTGGATGGTGTCCAGCCTGCCCCCGCTTCCTTTTGACCTGGAAGGACAGCATTTTGTATATGGCCCACTGATGCAGCTTAGAACCATACCCCAGATAATCCTGGCAGATCTTTCTCCACCTGGAAAATGTTGAAAGCAACCATTCCTATTTTGGTTTTGTATTAAATCTTGCACAAAAGCCCCGGCCCTCTCCTTCCTTCCTCCGCTCGTACCTCCCTTGGTATGCTAACCCTGGTGGCTGGGAATGGTGACCTGCAGCTGCACCTTCAGGCTTGTCAAGTGTGATGATCCCTCCCCTGGTCCTCAAGAGGAGACAAATTGCTGGGGTTTAACCTGAGAAGTTGTCGGGGTTGCTTGGGGAAGGGATGAGAGAAGACCTGTATGTGAAGACAGGCTAGTAACGACAGCAATATGTGCTCAGGACTCTTGATTTGTCTGAGCTCTGGAAGGTTCCCTTAAAGTGTCTGCTTCTCATGGAGCCATAAACTGGGAGCCTGTGCTAACAAGTTTGCTCTTCTAGCTAGCTGAGCAGGACCTTTCTAACTACCTAGAGCATTCTACAGTGTTTCTTTAAAAAACAAAAACTTAGAGGTTTCTGTTCTCATTAAAAAAACATTCATACCATAAGATGCAGCACACAAGAGAGTCCCCGTGTCTGAGGGGAGAGTCGGTAGCTTCACGACTACATCCTGATGTCCTGAGCCCCAGGTCCCTGGCTCAAGCTTCCACTCTGTTAGTATTGAGAAGGTTAAGTGGTCTCTCCGTGCACAAGTTCATCTCATGTATGAATCCCCTCAGTCGTTCTACATGAGTTATGTTCAAGGTCATCCACAGTGTCTAGCTGGCCTTGAAGTAGACAGGCAAAACCCGCAAGATAACTGCGTTGTTTGTGACATATCCAAGTGTGCTTCTGCCCCGCAGACAAGCTTTGGGCACATCCCCTTTGCACAAGTTTTTAAGTTCCTCACTAGCACAGTTACCATTTATGTTTTCAGCATCGGGCAAGTCAGATCTGTTGAAAACAAGCTGCTGCTGAAACTGTTTGGAGCTCACAGAGAGGGCCACGGAGCAGCATGTGCCTGGCTGGGATGCAGGGGCTGTAGTCTGTGTTGAGGACTACTGTTCTCTCTGGTGTACTTCCTTTTCAGCTGTCCTGCTGCCCTTGGGACCCTCTAGCCCCAGTACAATCATCTTCCTGCCGTGCCACAGAGCCTTCTGAAGATGCCAAGCCTATAGGTCAAAAGAACACTTACTTTTTGCTCTTCAACTTAAAACCCCTGGATATGACCTTTGCTAAGTACAGTAACTGGGAGTCAGAGGGAAGGGCTGGGAGATAAGCTGCATCTATCTCTTCTGCCACTCAAGCTTCCGCTGAAAGCCCCCTTGCCATGATATAGCACACTCCACTCTAGGACTGATTTCATGGGTGGGTGTTTGGTGTGTTGGCCAGATACCGAACTAGCACAATACAGGGATGCCTGGATCATCTCCCACCACCCAAGCACTCTGAGCAGTAACACAGGATCAGGATGCATCTTGAGTTTCTTGGCAATGACTTCTGGCAGAAGTGAACCAGGAAAGAAGCTGGTCTTCTGTGTCCCTGGTGGCCATATAGGCCCACTGCAGCATTTTACCTTGGACTGCTGCTGTCCTCTGTCAATTCCCTTCCCCCCAGGCTGGGCCGGGCTCACTTTTGCCTGACCTCCTTACAGGCATGCCATTACCCCTATTCCAGAGAGGAGGCATCGAACGTACAAGTAGAGTTGGTCCAGACATCAGTAGAGGAGGATGCTTGGTTGAGGATGGGGTAGTATAGATGGGGTACAAGAAGACTCAGGCTGTTCCCAGCCCAGTCAGTGGCATGCTTCCCTATTTCGTGGTGGGAGCAGCATTAAAATGAATAGACTTTAGAATTTTATTTTCTTTTTATTTCTTTTATTTTCTTATACATTTGTAATCTGCCAGCATCTGCAAGCAAACTGCCATTACAGGGAACTACTTGACGTCATTTGACAAATGATATGAACACATGCTTAAATTCTATCTCGCACATGGTGTGGTGCCCAGCACCCGAGCAGAGAGCACATCTGTCACACAGGGCTGCAGATTCTCCAGTATGGTTGTGTCCACAGAGCCAGGGCCATAATGGGAGGCCCACTGTTTCAGGGATAGCAGAGGAGGCCAGGGCCTCATAAAGTAGGGAATCACCAGAGGGAAGAAGGCTGGGAGTGTGTGAATTCACTGAGGGAAAGCTAAAGTCAGAGTTGAACCTCCACGGGATCCATCAGAACACTGAACTAGATGCAGTGGTTTATGCCTGTACTCCTAGCTGGACTATGTAACAAGACTCTGACTAAAATACAGATGGGCTAAGTAAGGGTGTATATATAGCTTAGTAATGGTAGAGCAACCGACCTAGCACGTGTAAGGCCTAGGCTTCAACTACAGCATTACAAAGAGCACCCTTGTGAACTTGAGAGCATGTGTGGAAAAGGAGCCTGAGAGAGAGTTGACTAGGCAACCAAACTGGTGTCAAAGTATTTGATGGGATGTGTACTACTGCTAACTTCCCACAGAGGGAGCTAGTGCACTGTCTTCTACCTGGTCCTGCAGAGACCGGAACCCACTCCTCACCGCTGACACCTAGCTGAGAGAAGTGGCTGGATACCACCACACAGCCTGCACTGTGTGTGTGAACCTGGGCATCAGTGCAGAGCTTCCTGCAGGCCTGTCCCACACACCAAGTGGTCTTTCTCCTGATCTCCAGCCATACCCTGGCTTCCAAGAACAGGCTGGATAAGCACCCAGAGGCCCCATGCAACCTGACATCAGGGAGAACTCTGGGGTCCCCACTCCTGCCTCCATGTGAGTATTCAGTGCAAGCTGCACACCAGTCAGCTGGCAGCTACAGGTAGACTCAGCCCCCAAATGCACAGTAACACCCTGTCCCCAGACTCTGCTGGTGGAGGGGACACTAGTTACCTCCCAGCTGACTGGCTGCACCTTGCAGAGCAAGAGGTTTAGCAGTTCTTGCTATGCTGCAAAAACGTCACCTTCTCAGCTAGTAATAGACGACCAGTGCGGGGCTGCATACAGCCTTTCTCAAGGGAGCTCCCAGCATAGCACAGGGGGGGCACTTGACCTTTCCTGTATATCAGAGCAAGTAATGTTAAGTATTTCTAAGACATGACACAGGGATTTCAGTGCAAAGTTGGTGTGAGCTTTTAAAACATCTTGTCGAGACACCCCTTTAGGAGTGTGTAAGGCAGTGTTGGAGTTAGCTAGATATGGTGGCTCACACATTTACTCCAGCACTTGGGAGGCAGAGGCAGAGACAAGCTAAGTTCAAGTCCAGCCTGGTCTACATAGTGAGTTCCAGAAGTATCAGGGCTACATAGTGAAATCCTGTCTAAAAAATAAAACCCAAACAACAAAAAAGACGGAGTTAGTAACTAGTGTCTTTAAGGGTTTTACTTACTTGACAGATGCTTTGCAGAGTATCCCCTTAACCCACATTCATGGCAAGCCCTTAGCAGTGCCCTGGTTCTTACTAAAAGCATTCTGAGACTTGCGTAGAGTCACTCAAGAAAAAACAGGAATATGAATGAGGACTTTTTGGCACCCAGCCTTCAGGCTTCTTAGTGTATTTTGTTAGGGGAACTGGCTGGGGTCATAGGCTGCTTCAGGTCCAGGTGCCTAGCTTCTGACAGAGCTGCGGGGCTGGACTGTGTTCAGAGCAGCCTGGCCACCAGTCTATCTAGCTGCCTGGCTATATTTCTGTGACACTGGTAAGGAGCCAGCCCATCAGTAGAGAGTTTAAAAACTGAAGGACTTCACGTCCTCTCCAGTTTCTGTGGGTCACAGGTGAGTCTGGTGCAGCTTCCATGGTGGGGCAAGACTCCGTAGCCAGCCTTGGCCATAAAGAGGTGCGTGCAATTGTGAGAATCCTAGCTGACAGCCCACTCCAGCTTGCCAGTCAACATGCCCTTGGCTCATCTCTCCTTTAGAAGTTAGCCATACCACACATCTAATTTTATTTTAGCTAGGAATAGATTGTAAAGAACACTAAATTCATTATTAGTTTCTATCACAAACTTCAATTTAAATGGATTTTAATTCACTTTAAGATTTACCTTTGGTATTAATGCCAGGATTCAAAACCAGTTCTGTGGTACTTAACCCATGTGGCTTTCTGTAGGTGTGTTATGTAGAATATCAAGCATCCCAGTCACAGTGGCTCCTTGACAATCAGAACTCTGGGTAACCTTCCATTACAGTGCTTGACTGGGGCTGGGCTGCACGTCTGCAAACAGGCACCTCACAGGGCCACTTCGCAGCACTCACAGGCTTGGGCCATCTCACCTGCTATTTGGTTTCTGTTCTGATACATCAGTCTGGTTGCCAGACTAAAAATTACATGTAGAAGAAAAATGGAGCCTCACCGAGCCAGGGAGGCTGTGAGCACAGCTTCCCAGAACAAGCTTAGGCCTCAGTGTATGTGCACAGGGTGTGGCCTTCCAGCAGATCAAGTGTCCCCAAATCCTCATTCAAACATTTTATGATTCAGTGTGAGGTGTTTCCTACAAAGTTTGTGGTCAGGTGTTCACTACAACTGAAATGTTAATTTGTAGAAATATTTATTCCTTTGTGTGACAAGCTAGAGTCCTTGGCTGTAGCTAACCATTTTTATTGTGTAAATACTGCTTGATTTTACATGAACTGTATCATAATAAACTATTTTTGCATTGCCCTCTGCATGCATATGGGTGCTGACTCAGCCAGCGAGGACCAGAACCTACAGTCCAGTCATAAACTCACTAGCAGCCCAGAAGTCACCTATGTTTCTCACCTGCTGCTTTCCTTTTAGTTTCTTGGAGGTTTTTTGTTTTGTTTTTTTGTTTGTTTGTTTTTGTTTTCACATTAGATTTCACATTTTCACACATAAGCCATAATATTTTATGTCTAGAACCTAAGGTACTTTGACTTGGTATAGAAACTTCAGGGGTTAAAATAATAGTAAAAAATTCCAGCAAGGATTCCTTCATTAATCAAGGTACCATAACTGTCTTGTGTTTTTATTTTGTTCTGTGGAGGACCCAGGGCCTCAGGCATGCTGGACAACCCCTCTACCACACAAGCCCTGGAGTTAGAGCTCAGGCTGGCCTCATCTCCAGTTCACTGAGTACCAGTGTGCACCACTACATCGGACCTGTCCTCCATGAGTTTACTTGCAATATAATTATGCCTGTGTTTTTTAAAGCATCATAATATAGACAACACAAAATTCAACAAAACAGTGTTTGCTAATTATGGTATATTCTTGGTGTTTGTTGGATTTTTTTTTAACTTTTTGTTCATTAAATTTAGAATAATAAACTAGGCCAGACATAATGGCAGCCAGCCTGGGCTACACAGCAAGACCCTATCTGTCCCCATAACCCCTCAAAAGATAATAACTGGTTTTTTTTTCAATATTGTCACAAACTTTATAATAAAAGTCTGTGAAACTGACTGGAAATACAAAAAAAAAAAGTTTCTACACCAATTAGAAATCAACTTTAGTTTATATTTATAAAACAGTAAAACAAAGATATAAAAAGACATGAAAGAATAAATATTTTGGGGCTGGAGAGATAGCTCAGTGGTTAAGAGCACTGACTGCTCCTCCAGAGGTCCCGAGTTCAATTCCCAGCAACCACATGGTGGCTCACAACCATCTGTAATGAGATCTGATGCCCTCTTCTGGCCTGCACGCATACACATGCTGTATACATAATAAATAAATCTTAAAAAAAAAAAAAAAAGGGCGGTGGTGGCACATGCCTTTAATCCCAGCACTGAGAGGCAGAGCCAGGCAGATGTCTGTGAGTTCAAGGCCAGCCTGGTCTACAGAGAGAGATCCAGGAGAGGCACCAAAACTACACAGAGAAACTCTTTCTCAAAAAAAAAAAATAAATAAATAAATAAATATTTTTAGTATGTTATTGCATTAAAAACCATTACAAATGTATATGAAAAAAAAAAAGCTTTGGGGAACTAGCCTGATATGAGTACAATTTAAAATTAGTTGTCAAGTTGATCACTCTTTCATTAAAATTTTAAAAATGGGGGAGGGGCACACCTTTAACCCCAGCACTTGAGAGGCAGATGTAGGTAGATCTGAGTTCAAGGCCAGCCTGGTCTATAGAGTGAGTTCTAAGACAGCCAGGGCTACACAGAGAAACAACAAAAATCAAAAACCAGGAACAGAAAAAGAATCACCCTCCCCACCAAACTGATCACACTCAGTAATTAAAGACTGACATTTCCCTAGGATTGGGATTTTGATGAAGACATCTTTCCCCACTTCCATTCAAAAAAATGGTACAAAGGATCTAGCCTAAGCAGTCCATTGAGAGAAAGAGGCACTTGGACTGAAAGGGAATAAGTAAAACTGTTCCTTTTGAATGAGATCTGTGTATTGTTGATGTTAGCTATCAAACGTGGGACAAATGGCTGAGATGCATATTAACATATCAAAGATGATGATGGCCAGCTGCCGCCTCCCCAGCCCCCAATCACTCAGTCCCTGTGGCTCCTCCCAGTACTCCTCAACCTGCCCCACCCTAAACCTCTTCCTGGGGGGAATAGGGTTTCCACTTCCCTTCCCCTAGCCTGATCCCTCTATATCCCTATATCCCTAATCCTCAGCCATTTTGGTTACTCTGGTCTTGGTTTCTTGGTCCGTGGCTCCTCATCTTTAGCCTGCCAGCCATGTTCAGCCTGGACTCTGCCCTCTGCCTGCTTTCTCCTTCATACCTACAATAAAATCTTCTCCACACTTTAGGAGTAGTCGTGTCCTCTTCTTATTTCATTTTTTCATTCAGTTAACACTGCTGAATTCAGAAAGGTAGGATATAGGGCTCAACTGTATTTCTACACAGTAGTTCTGAAGACTGGAACAAATTAAACAATTCCATTTACAGTAACATACTCAAATAATACTCAAAACTACAAACACTGATGTGAGATACTTCAGCCAAAAAAAAAAAAAAAAAGGGAAAAAAAAAAAACCCTAAATTAGATGGGCCGGCGGTGGTAGCACACGCCTTTAATCCCAGCACTTGGCTGGCAGAGGCAGGCGGATCTCTGTAAGGCCAGCCTGGGCTACAGAGCGAGTTCCAGGTAAAGCTACACAGAGAAACCCTGTCTTGGGGTTATTTTTAAAAAAAAAAAAAAAAAAAAACAACACTCAAACCAGATGGAAAAGACTTAAAACTATCAACACCAGCATTAAAAGGTCAAAAATCCAAGCAAGTAGAAAGTGTATTGAACAACCCTGGCACTACTGGTAAATTAAGCCAAAGATGGGAAGAGAGGAAGCAGAGACAAGCACAGTTGACGCCAGTTACCACCATTAACCCAGACTGACTTCTGTTTTCATCTCGGCCTCCTCCAGCTTGGCCGTCCACCCCGGCAGGCTGGGAACTGACTCTTCATTTCCTAATGTTTTTCTTTCCCTTGGGATTCCAAGAACCTGGCTGCTTTCTATTAGGAATGTGTCATCTCTTTGATGTGTAATTACTATTGTGTCTCCTTGGCTACCCAATAAATTTGTGAGTGAACAACAGAAAACCTACAAGCATCAAGAGAAATTAAAGATATCCACACTGATGGGTCAGAAAACTCAAGATGGTAACCCCAACTTAATCTACAGGTCAACATAATCGCTATCAAAATCCTAGATGCTTTTTTAATTTTTTCCAGAAATTGGTGTGTTCATTTGAAGATTCACATGGAGATGTAAAAGACTATGTTGGAAACAGGATTCATGTTGCCAGTTCTCAAAACATGTTACTGCTGTTCTTACTAATCTAGACTGCTGCTGGCATTACCACACTGAGACAATGCAGAGCCCAGACATAAAGCATTAAATGAATGGTCAGTTGGTTTTCAACAAATGTTTTAATACCATTCATTAGGGGAAATCATCTTAAACTGGTACTGAGACAAGTGAGATATCCACATGTACTATGCCCCTACCTCATAGCACTCAAAGTGGATGTGGTAGTACATACATGTAATACCAGTACTTAGAAAGTGGAGGCAGGAATCTAAGGCCAGCCTCAGGGCCATACTGAGTTTGTGGCCAGCCTGGTCTAGTGAGACTGTCTCAAAACAAAAATAGGTAAATATATGAAGTAATGTCACTTCACAAGTCTTCACACATTCCTGCAGGTAACAAGGCTACTTAACCCCTGACAGCCACAGTGATGCCATGTGGATACCAGCCTTCTCTGGAAGGGATGGGGACAGGAGTCAAGGAAGATACACACACCGTCAGGCAGATGACAGAGAGAAACAGGCTACTAGGAATCATGCTTTGATTTTTTTTTTTTTTTTTTTGAAGGTCTGGAAATAGTACCAGAGAGTAGCTGGGGTGTTTGGAAAACACACTAACGAGGAGGTGGCTACTATACAGTGCTATTGCTCTCCGAGGGACTCCTGTATTCACCACAGGGGTCTAAATAGCCATATACACCCCCACAGTGTATTTTAAGAGTAACCACATTTGAATGCAGCAGGCTAAGGCAGACAAGTAGTAGTTTATATTCTAAAGTAATATTTATTGAAATATGCCACCAGTCCAAGGTCCCCAATGGCACTGTCACTCAAAGGACATTTTGTGATCTCCCCCCACCAGAGCACACACTTAGGAATTCACGAGCTCCAGAAGGAAAGGAACTTATCCAACATAACTACTTCTGAGTATTATACTTTATAGTGTCTGTTAAATCTTTTGGAAAATCAACATCAAGTTTGCTTGTCTTAACACTAAGTAAAAGGTAACATTTAAAAGGGTGAAAATAGCTGGGCATGGTGGCACATGCCTGTAATTCCAGTTCCTGAGGCAGAATCAGAGAGATCTCTGAGTTGAAGACCAGCCAGGGCTACATGGTGAGACTTTATCTTCCTGCCCCTCCCCCCAAAAAGAAAGAAAACACCTGTATTAGCAGTATCTGCTGCTAATGGTTCCATGAGCTAGAGGACACTTCATCTATTCAGAGTGACTTTTAGGGGCCACATGGAGCTTGTCACACACACAAGCATGAACAATGACACAACTAGCTCTTATGTCACTTGAGCTACTTGCATATAAAAACAAAGTAATTTGGAACATGTCACACAAATGCGTATGAGAAACTTGTTCCTCTGATTCCCTGGGATGCCCACAGAGCTGAGATCACAGCCTGGGCAGCTCTTCTTACCTCCCTTGGTCGTCAGCTCCTGATCCATGACTGAGCAAAAAGCCATGAGTCCACAGGTGCTAGAGCCGAGGTCACTTCTAAGTCACAGTATTGCTCTAATGTGAGGGACATGGAAAATTAAAGGCGCCTGGACATGGGCAGGCATGGCCACCTCGTAGTGCTCACTGGTGACTAACACTGCCAGTTGCAGAGGGTCAATACTATCAGACATGTCGAGTGATGCCCAGAAGCCACTTGAAGAGGATGGCCTGCCTATCTAGACAACTACTGCTACAGGACAGCCTACAGCCCTGCCCACTCTGTCGCCTCCTTCCTGACTTCTGATGGGGATGCAAGGACAAGACGACTTATCAGCCCAGTGCACCCAGGACTGCCCCCTGCCAGGAAAGGCTTTCCCACAGCAGGAGGGAACCTCACAAGAGCAAGCTGGAAGACTGAGCAAGACGGAGCAGGGTCAGTGCCCTCGCTGCTTTTGGGGGAAAAAGCTGTACTTGGTGGGGTCAAATTCTTCCCAGATGCGCTCAAACTCCTCCAGGAACAGCCGCACATACTCAGTGTCCTCCATAATCAGAACGTTCTCACGGTTGTTCTGGATGGCCTGTGTGGTCCAATTGAGGGAGCCAGTGATGAGCACCTTCTTGTCAATGATGGCAAACTTATGGTGCATGTAGCCGAGGTCCTGGTCGTGCCGTACCTGTATACCTGTGGAGCCAAGGCAGCCTTTATTATGCCCACGCAGGTGCAGCTACCCCCAAGCCTGCTGATGTCCTCTGTTGGCTCCACAAGGAAACCCAGGGGCTGTCCCAGGGTGGTACTGAGATGACAGGGAGAAGGCAGTCTGTCATCCAGGTCAGTACACAGAAAGCGAGGACTCTGGATGGCACCAAACACTTCTCTGGGGAACAACCCACCCACAGCAGCTCCACTAAGCCTGTGTCTAAATGCCACCTCAGAATCCTTCAGAGAAAGGAGTCAGACATATGACACACCCTTGCTGTTCTTGTCACTCACTGGATAGATAAGCGGGAGGACAGAGCCTAGGCAGGAAAGGAGTGCACATTGACTTTGGCTGAATCACACCTCCCGGGTGCCTCACTAGCTGAACGGAAAGAACTGTGCCACACATCCTAACCTGCCATCCTCACCGAAGTTCTGGCTTTGGCTTCCTTCCTTCCGAGGGCATGTTGTTTGGCAGGGATGCTGGGGTGAAACCCAGGCCCTTCACATACTGGGTAAGTGATCTGCCTGTCTTTACTCCACTCTGCCCTCACTCCATCCAGCTCCCGCCGCCATCACAGCAAAGGATGGCAGCATCACCTCGCTGCAGAGCACCTGTAGTCAGTCCCCAGCAGCTGGTTCACGACTTGGGCACATCACGCTGTCCCCGGATGCCTCTGCAGCTGTCCTAGCCCACCTCACTTCCTTTTTGATCTTTGTGAAGTTTTCCAGACTTTTTTGATTTAGGCGTTTTCCTACAAGTTACCTGACCGTACCAAACACGGACACTTGTTGATGGAACAATCTGGAACTCACCCAGCTGTGGCCAGAACATCAATGGAAGTTCCATCTGTGATGGCAGTTTGGTTCTTTCCAAATCTAAGGTTTTGTGACTCGCCAAAAATCTAAATACAGTGACATCACCCATGCCCGATATCTACTTGTCCACCTACCAAAATGACCTGACTGGAGATCACTCCGTGACTGCCAGTGAGGGGGGCAGGGAGTCGCCATGGTGCTTCTGCTGTGGGTGAGAGACACAGCAGGTTGGTGCTATGGTGCTCTTCCCAATTGGCTGCCTGAAGCAGATCTGGTTTCCAAAGCCTACACTATCCTGGGGACTAGGAGGGCAGGCTGTGTGCAAGGAAAACTCCAGAGCACCGCAAAGCCTGAACATTTCCCAGGGGCTCCCCAAACCTGTCAGTCACTGTAGGCACAATGAGGAGGCTAGGCAAGTGTGTGAAAGGGGGGCGGGGGCCACCGAGTCTTGGGTAAAGGAGGGATCTAGCAGTCCCAAGTTTGCATTCCTGCAGTGCCCACCACTTAAAAAGAGGGCAAACAAGGGCCACGGGCCGAGGGAGGGTAGAAATCATCACACCTGTTGCCTGGGCAGAGCTGCAGGCTGCCCAGACACACTTGTGGGTCCAGAGGTGGCTGATCAGTATTCATCAGCAACACTGTAGGGTCCACTTCCCAGTGATCGCCCAGCCTAGTGGGAAACTCACTAATCGACACTGATCACTGGTCACTCCTAGCTTCCCTGTGGCCCAAGCAGAAGCAGCTGAGGGTCCTTCAGTGCTGACTGGGTTCAAACTGATTTAAGCTTTACCTTCCATGCCTTCGCTTCTGTCAGCCTGCAACAATCACAAAAATTGATTGCGTCTATACACACCTCCCCTCCAAGGTCAGCGCCTAGGAACAGGTGGGAATTCCTGCACACCTTACTCTAGACATGGGACATAACATTCTATAAACCCTGGTTCCTTGGCCAGCTCACCTGCGCCTGCCTGCCTGCCTGCCTGCCTGCCTCCACCTTCTCCCTGAAAAGCTAACCTGTTTTAGACAAGTCGGCTGGGACATCCAGTAAGTCCTCAGCTACCTCAGCCCCTCCTCTAGTGTACACCGGCGGCGGCGGCCGTTTACCTGCCTTGCGCAGCAGGCCGATCTGCGAACCGTTGAGGGCCATGTAGTCGCAGTCGGTGATGACCCGCACGCGCACCCCGCGCTGGTGCAGCAGCTGCACGGCACGGCCCAGCTGCGGGCTGGAGAAGGCGAAGAGGCAGAGCTCCAGACTGGAGCGGGCGGCCAGCAGCGCGCGCAGCAGGCGGCTCAGCGAACTCTCGCTGTGAGGGAGACTGCACTGGCAGCCCGAGGAGGGTCCGGAGGGCAAGCCTGGGGTCTGCAGGAGGGCCTCGGTGCAGGTCACCTGCGACGGGAAGAAGAGCACCTCGCGCCGTGGCCGCCGCCCCGCCAGCAGCCAACGCACCAGCCACGGCAGCGCCTCTAGGGCCAGCGCGAAACCCGCGCCGGCCGCGACCACCAACCGCCAACTCGAGAGCCCCATGGCCGCCCCCTCAGAGGTCGGCGCGGGCATCAGGCGCTTGCGCGTGCCCGACACACACCAACCCGCCCCCAACCCCCAACCCCCAACCCCCACCCCCACCCCCGGCGTGCCACGCCCCCCTGCGCTGGACCGCCCCCAGCCCGCAGCTGGGTTAGCTCCTAGCTGCTAGGCTATCCTCGGCACTCCTACTGGGTACTCGGCTAACAGTTATTTATGTGCCAGGGATCACAGGCTAGTACCATCACCAAGCCAGCCACACACTGCAAGCTCCCCCCTCCCCCGCCCCGCACCCACTTCTGCTACGACCCAACCACCCCTTAACCAACTCATCACCTGTGCCCAGGGCTGACCATTTCCCTGGCTCTAAGCTGGAGGCACTCTCAGGGCACACCTTCCCTGTCTCTGACCACCAGGCCCTTAAATTTTGGGCGGTAAAGAACAACAGGCAGGTCAACTCAAGGTCCTTGAAACGGGGTGATGATAACGATGGTGGTCAACTCGGCATAGGCCAGCTGAAGATCAAAACCAGGATGTAAAAAAAACCAATGGGTGATAGAGCAGATCAAAACTTCAGGGCCTTCCTCGCCATGAGAGTACGTACAGTGATGTTACCCTCTGCCTAGGGAACTTTTCAATTTTGAGAGAACTTAAGCCCCTACACAGATTCGTGCATCTTATGTACCTGCTTACAACACTGTTGAACTCTGGGTAAAATGGGCTTCTGAGAAATGTGCCCCCTAGAAGTTCCCACCCTGGAGAAGGCACAGGGAAGAGGGACAACAGAGAGAAAAATCCTAAACCTCAAGCCCGTCTGGGCCGAGGCTGTAGCTGCTGGCCTGTGCTCAAGAGCACACACAGGCTTGCTTCCTCGTCTAATTAAACTTGACTGCTTGAACCATTACTGGAGACACTCCCCACATAAGACACCACCCCCCAACCCCCTCCCTTAGGCACAGGGTGGAGAGGGCCATGGGCAGCTTTACAGGCACCTGGTCTGCGTTCACGGAGAGAAAAGCAAGGGCAGCGGGGATTCCCAGGTGGGAAATTAGCCCAGCTGGTCTGGAAGTGACGACTCAGCACCTGCTCTGTTCCACTGAGGGTTAGGTCATCCCGGGGTCCTGGGAGAACAGCAGGGACGGGGTGCTGACCTCCACCTAGAAATTCAAAGACCAGAGACGGGGTTGGAAGCACGATGCTTCAGCCAGTGACTGACCACCCCAGGGAACCCCCCAGGCTCTGGGAAACTGCAAAGGTCCATACAGCCGCCGCGTTGCCCAGAGAGTTAAATGGCCAATGGCTGGAGGGGATAATGCTTAGAAACAGAAGGAAGGGTGGGGTCTTGGGCTACTCACAGATTCCAGTGAGAACTCCTGCGTTCAGTCTCATGTCTATAGGAATATGCCTAAGTATGCCCATTGTGACATACATGACCCACTCTGCCCCATGAGAAGGTCCAGAACCAGCCCAGAAGCTGTGAGGCTCTGGAGGGAGAACTGGAACTAGAAGCCATACTGGGTCCTAATGCCTGCCATTTCTACTGGGTCTCAAGCCGGCTTCCCCTGAGTTAGGACGGTTGTTCTGTTTGGGGGGCTCCTTTGCCTTATACCTCTGGTCTGCCTTTGTTTCTGCCCCACTTGTATTTCTAGTTTTTAGTTCTAAAGACATGGGCAAACTAAGAAAGAAACAAGCTGCTACCAACATTTTCTGAGTTACCTTAGATGGTTGCTTTTCATAGTTTTCTGTTTGAGGGTTCACAGGTACTTATATTATTCTGCAACTTGATAGCTTTTTCAGATAAAAAAAATACTTGTTAGCTTTTCAGGTTGTCTGACTCCATCTGTAGACATACACAAGATGCTTTAATCCCAGCACTCAGGAGGCAGAGGCTGGTGGATTTCTAAATTCAAGGTCAGTCTGGTCTACAGAGTGAGTTTCAGGACAGACAGAGCTACACGGAAAAACCCTGTCTCGAAAAACTTAAAAAAAAAAAAAAAAAAAAAACTCTAAAATCCAGGTGTGCCTCTTAAAATAATTACAGCTGGACTTGGTAAAAGTTAATATCCCTTCAAAAAGAAAGCTAGGCAAACTCATTAGGAAGGTCATCTGAGTAGCCAGCCATTCATCCCTCCCTGCTGGTCGTGTGCAATTAGGTCCTGTTGTTAGAGGTTTTTTTAGTCTTGTCTGGCCCACGGTCAGGACAAATCTCTCTCACCCGCCAGTCCCGCAGCTGCTCAGACCCAACCGAGTAAACACACAAAGACTTATATTGTTTATAAACTGTATGGCCGTGGCAGGCTTTTCATTATCTAGTTATTATATCTTAAATTAACCCATATTTATTAGTCTATAAGTTGTCATGTGGCTCGTGGCTTACCGGTATCTTAACATGTTGCTTGTCATCATGGCGGCCGGCACTGTCTCTCTGTCTCAGCCTTTTACTTTTTAACATTTTCTTTTTTGTTTGTTTCATCTATACTTTTTGCCTGGCTACTGGCCAATCAGTATTTTATTTATATAGAGCGATATCCACAACAAGGTCCTAATTGCATGAGACCTCAAGGTTTTTCTGGAAAACCTTGTTCAGGCTAAACGCTAAAAATGGGGAGGGAGTCCACCCACACGGCAATAAAAAGGGTGCTACATATGTTGAGTAAGGGCCCCAGATATTGCTTAACACCGCCTTGAGAAAAACTTCTGCAACAAATGATGAGTTTGTTACTGCTAAGTTTCATGGTATTTAAAATTTTATAATGGAGAGAAATTTATATATAAAAGTTAAAATGGCTAAATGTAATCACACATGTCTAGCTCTCTGAATACTCCCCCTTCTCTTGGTCTTGGCCTCACCCTTCAAGGTCATGGATATCTTTGAAGCTCTTTCTGAAATGTAAACTTTCTCTCAGGATCTGTAAGACCACTGGGGAAGAGACAGTTAAAAACCCGTTCTAAGCAGAAAGAAATCAGCTTAAAAATTATAACAAAAAGGTTAGTAGTTAAAAGTCTATCTACAGACAATCTTAATTTGCTTCAGCATGGCATGTATGTCCCTTGGATTCAACTCATGTTTAGAAAATAGAAACAGTAAGCTATGAGGGAAAATGTTTAACTGGATACAAAATAGATGGTTATGTTTTTGGTTTAAGAAAAGTTAAAATCTTGGAGAAGATTCTTTTTTTCCTAAGAATAAAAAATAACAGATGAGGTCCAGTGGCGGTGGCTCATACCTTTAATCCCAGCACTCGGGAGGCAGAGGCAAGCAGATCTCTGTGAGTTCAAGGCCAGCCTGGGCTACAGATTGAGTTCCAGGACAGCCAGGACTACACAGAGAAACCCTGTCTCCAACAACAACAAAATTATATTTTGTAAAGGTACATTATAAATAAAAGTATCAGAAAAATGAGGTTCCCAGTCTCAACATGGACTGTATCTATAGTTTAAAAGTTTATTTTGATACTAAAAGGGCTTCAATTCAAAATGTAATTTTTAAGGCTCAAATTCTTAAAAGGGATAAAATTGTAAAATCCTAATCTTACTAATTTATTGTAAACTGTTAAAGATAATTAAGATATAAAGGTTACTGATCAGTCACCTTATAAATGATCAAATTCTTTAGTGTGCTCAGAACTATGTTTGCAGTCATGCTAAGTAAAAATATAATTCATTTACAAGCTTGGAGGGAGAGACCAATTTATATCTCCCATTATATAGTCTTCTGCGTGTGTTGTCAAAGTTAAGCCTAAAGCAAGTACCTCAAAACAAATTTAAAGTAACCTTAAAGATTTTTAATGTATAGTAATATTCAAAATCAAGGATATTTTTATTTATTGTTTGTTTGTTTGTTTGTTTGAGACAGGGTTTCTCTGTATAGCTTTGTACCTTTCCTGGAACTCACTTGGTAGCCTAGGCTGGCCTCGAACTCACAGAGATCCACCTGGCTCTGCCTCCATAGTGCTGGGATCAAAGGCGTGCGCCACCACCGCCCGGCTCAAGGATATTTTTAAATAGTTATAAAAATTTTGAATGCTTGAATAAAATGGGTAAAGTGTACAACACACTCGCATGGCAGGACACCCCCAGGCTCAAGTAATGCACACTTTCCCTCGGGCAGGATCAGATCCTACCAAGAAAACCTCTTTGCAGGGTAAGGATGCATGGGAACTAAGGGCTGCCACAAGTCTGCTGCCCATGTCTCTGGCTTTGTGGGCCTGACCAGGAAAGTCTCCTCCTTATCTATAGGGAAGATAAATCACTCCTCATATCTCACATGGCAGGAGGATGAATTCTGTGGCCCAGTGGAGGATCTTGGAGTCTGTACCCACATCCTGAACATCTAGACAACAGAGCCACAAAGTAATGACTCTGCCCTTGATGTCTCCCAGACTGACATATCAGGATGCTGTGAACGGAGGGACCTATACCTAAGCTGACCACTTGATTGGGATGGGACTTGCATGCTAGTTCAGTTGGCCATGACCTTTACCCTGGGTTCACTTCTTCCTCTTAGAAAGCCAGGCATGGCGATGCACACCTCTAATCCTAACATAGGCAAGCAGATTTCTGTGAGCTTGAGGCCAACCAAGCCTAGTCTACATAGTGAGTTCCAGGACAGCCAGGGCTATGTAGAGAGAACCTGTTTAAAAAAAACCTTTCTCTTAGCAAAAGCTAATTCCAGTGTCTATCCCCTAACTACCCATGTTCCCTGATTAAAGTAGGCGGGCAGATACTGTCTTCAAACTCACAGCTTCAGAAAATTATTCAGGACTTGGATGTGATGTCCCTTGGAACGTTGCTAAATAATCCTATAAAAATGACTCAGTAGGATTCTCTTTCTCTTTTAAATTGTCACTTAGATGCTGATTTTAACTGACAAAGCTTTTAGGTGCTTGTTCCTTATTCAGGAGTCTGATGTAACAAACAGCTGATTACAGTTACCTTGTCCTACAGAACTCTGTAGGAGAGAGGCTGCCCCTGTGTGTACTAACAAACACAGTCTTATTTGTGGAGGTCAGATTCTGGTCTCTTTCCTGTCTTTTGTCTCTTGACTCTGCACCTCCAAAATCTAACAAACAGACCTTTGCAGGCTCCCCACTCAAGCTTAAATCCAGGAAAGTTGGTCCCCCCATAACGATCTCTCCAGTCTCGCACTCAGCCCTACAGCAGCCTCTTGCAGGAGCCCCCTCTTCCCACCCTACCTCTACTCCCTGGGGACTCCACCTCTTAGAGTGGACCCATCCCTCAGTCCCTCTCAGCCTTCCCTCCTACCCCGGCTCCATTTCTTCCTGTCGTCACCCACAAACGAAGGAAAGCACTCTCTACCGGGGACCCCAGAGCCACCACACTTTGTCGACAATCCAGAGAGGACAGTTGCCACCAAAGACTGCAACAACCGCCCAGCAAAGACAAGACCAGATATCAACACCTAGAGACACCTCAACAATCCTAACTCCAAATGCTCAGACCCCAGTGCAAAACCACAAACAGGAGCAGTCAGGACAATATGCCTCCCCAGAACCCTGCATCCTGTCTGAGCACTAGGGATTAAAGCTGGATGTCAGCAACAACAGCAAGCATATAAACCCATGGAAACTGAACAGCTCACTCTTGGATGAAAAATGGGTCAATACAGAAATCAAGAAGGAAATAAAAACCTTTCAGAACTGAATGAAAATGAAAACACAACATCCCACAACATCCCCCAAACCATGGAAAACAATGGAGGCAGTTCTAAGGGGAAAGTACGTAATGCCAAGTAACGACATCCAAACATCTGAGCTGTCTCATATTAGCAACAGTGGCCCACCTGAAAGATCTATAACAAAAAGAATCACACTCACAAAGAAAAAGTAATCAGACTCAGGACTAAAATCAATGAAATAGAAATAAAAACAATTCAGGAATCACTGAAGTGAAGAGTTGGTTCTTTAAGAAAATTGAAAGATCGACAAAACCTTGCCCAGATGAACTAAAAGACGGAGAGAGAAGATCCAAATTAATAACCTGAGAGACGACAAGGGGACATTATACAGACACTGTGGTGGTATTTTGTATGTTGTGTGTGCCTGAAGATCAGAGGGCAAAGCCAGCCACTAGTTAGCCATAGAGGCCAGGCAGTGGTGGCACACACCTTTAAAATTAGTCTTCTCCAAGGGAGTCTCATTGGGTATATCAACAACGTTTCAGGGTAGGCCCCATGCCCAGGAGTAGTTGGCCAATACAAACTCAATGGTATTTTTAGATACTTTTCATCCCATATAGCTTTGTTTGGGCATTTTTTTTGTCTCATTGGTCTTTTGCTTTTTTCTGATTTTGTGTTTTTTTTTTTGTGAGGGGTTTGTGTGTCTTTCTTTCTTTCTTTTTTTTTTTGGTTTTTCGAGACAGGGTTTCTCTGTGTAGATTTGTGCCTATTCCTGGAACTCACTCTGTAGCCCAGGCTGGCCTCAAACTCATGGAGCTCCTCCTGAGTGCTGGAATTAAAGGCGTGTGCCACCACCTGGCGTGTGTGTGTGTGTGTGTGTGTGTGTGTGTGTGTGTGGCGCACATGCTTTTTAAAGAGAGAGAGAGAAAGGGCTTGGAGTTGAGAGGGGAGGGAGGTGGGGAGGATCTGGGAATAGTTGAGAGAGGAGAAAAACTTGATTAGAATAACTTTGAGTCCAGCAGTGGTGGCACATGCCTTTAATCCCAGCACTCGGGAGGCAGAGGCAGGTGGATCTCCGTGAGTTTGAGACCAGCCTGGTCTACAGAGCAAGTTCCAGGACAGCTAAGGCTATACAGAGAAACTCTGCCTCAAAAAAAAAAAAAAAAAATTTAGATTTATTTGTTTATTATGTATACAGTGTTCTGCCTGCATGTATGCCTACATTCCAGAAGAGGGCACCAGATCTCATTCTAGATGGTTGTGAGCCACCATGTGGTTGCTGGGAATTAAACTCAGGTCCTCTGGAAGAGCAGCCAGTGCTCTTAACCTCTGAGCCATTTCTCCAGCCCAAAAACAATTTTTTTAATTAAAAAAAAAATGCATTTAGGTCAACCAATGACAACCTCAGAAGAGTATGACAGGACCCAAAGTGGCTGTGTATTGTATTTTTAGCTTTTAACTAAAACTTACTGGACACGAAAGCAAAAGAAAAATGTGGTCCATACACAGAGAAAGCATCAACAAAAAAATCTTTACACCCAAGGAGGAGTTTAGCAAAGACTTCAGAAAGTAAAGCTCTTATCTCCCTCCCAGAATTTAAGAAAAATTAAATTCTAAATTAAATTAATAGCAGTGAATTGACACAAGCATAGTTTCAATTAAAAATCTACTCAGTGGCTGGGAAGTGGTGGCGCATGCCTTTAATCCGAGCACCTGGGAGGCAGAGGCAGGCAGATCTCTGAGTTTAAGGCCAGCCTGGTCTACAGAGCTAATTCCAGGACAACCAGAGATATTACATAGAGGAACCATGTCTCAAAAAACAAAAAACAGGGGCTGGAGAGATGGCTCAGAGGTTAAGAACACTGGCTGTTCTTCCAGAGGTCCTGAGTTCAATTCCCAGCAATCACATGGTGGCTCACAACCATCTACAATGAGATCTGGTGCCCTCTTCTGGCCTGCAGGCTGAACACTCACTGTATACATAAACACACACACACACACACACACATACAAAAAAAAAAAAAAACCACAAAAAACCCAAAAAACAAACAAACAAAAACAAAACAAAACACCAGAATCTTCCTTCCTCAATCTTTCTTCAGAGAGTTAAAAAGATTTTGCTGTAGAGGTCTCTTATCTCCTGCTTAGGCTTATTCATAGTTTATTTTTAGGCTCTTGTGAATGGGGCTATTGGCATGATCACTTTCTCTAGATATTTGTTGGTGGTGTATACAAAGGCTATTGATTTTTCTTTTTTTTTCTTTTTTTCCTCTTTGGTTTTTCAAAACAGGGTTTCTCTGTGTAGCTTTGCGCCCTTCCTGGAACTTGATTTGTAGACCAGACTGGCCTAGAACTCACAGAGATTTACCTGCCTCTGCCTCCCGAGTGCTGGGATTAAAGGCGTGCGCCACCACCGCCTGGCAGGCTACTGATTTTTCTAAGTTAATTTTGTTTTGTTTTGTTTTGAGACAGGGATTCTCTGTGTAGTCCTGGCTGTCCTGGAAGTTGCTCTGTAGACCAGGCTGACTTCTAATGCAGAGATCTGCCTACCTCTGCCTCCCCATTACTGGGATTGAAGGCATGCACCACCATCCTTGTAAATTGATTTTGTATCCTGCCACTTTTCTGTGTATAATTTCTAGCTTTCTAGTGGAATTTGGGGGATCTCTTGTGTATATCATATCTGCTACAAAAAAGGGATAGTTTGACTTCTTTTTCTATCCTTATCCCTTTAACTTCCTTCTCCTACCTTACTGCTCTAGGTAGTGTTTCAAGCCCTACATTTAACAGAAATGGGGACAGTGGAAAACCCTGTCCTGATTTTAATGGGATTTGCTCTGAGGTTTTCTCCAATTAGAATGTTGTTATTTGTGGGTTTGTACTACTGGTCAACAGGAGGGAACTCATGCATGGTACTGTAAACCTAGCCAACTACCTGACCAGAGGGAAGAACCTACTACTGCCAATTTCCTAAGCCAATACAGTTTCTGTTTTCTAAAAACTCCCTCTTTATCCACAGGTAAGTGCAGCTCTCACCCCTCATCACAGCAGCTTCTTTCTGAAACAGATGAATGCTGTGGAATGTCGTTCTGTATGCTGTGAATGTGTGTTACTCTGATTGGTTGATAAATATAATGCTGATTGGCCAGTAGCCAGGCAGAAAGTATAGGCAGGATAAGCAGACAAGGAGAATTCTGAGAAGAGGAGAGATGAGTCAGGAGTCCCCGCTAGCCAGACACCGAGGAAGCAAGATGATAAGGCAGAACTGAGAAAAGGTACCAAGCCACGTGGCTAAACATAAATAAGAATTATGGGTTAAGTGTAAGAGGTAGTCAGTAATAAGCCTGAGCTACTGGCCATACAGTTTATAGGTAATATAAGCCTCTGTGTGTTTACTTGGGTCTGAGTATCTGAAGGACTAGGTGGGGATACAGGAAAACTTCAACTACTGATGAAG
This sequence comes from Peromyscus eremicus, assembly GCF_949786415.1. Lineage (NCBI taxonomy): Eukaryota > Metazoa > Chordata > Mammalia > Rodentia > Cricetidae > Peromyscus > Peromyscus eremicus. Next base: position 42,959,435 of record NC_081423.1, read on the forward strand.
ACAATTACAGAGATCCCCAACTGATCACAATGCAGAGAACACGTGACAGTGGGGGTGGATATCCGCTCATCAGGTTTGGCAGCAGACTCTTCTCCCCGACCCCTGCTGACACACCTGCACTGTAAGTCCTACACCTAAGTCTGTGCATTATGGGAGAGGTGATAGGAAGATGGTAGGAGCCAGAGGCTCAGGACACCCACTGTTAGATAGTTGGCCCTAGACAGGACAGGGCAAATGTACTCATGAAGTCTCGGCCATTGCCTGAACAAGATCAACATAGCGACACCACCAGGTGACATGAAAAGTGTGGACAGGAAATTCCATACAGTCCCACCCCTTGATGAAGAGCTACAGATGGTCTACTGAGAAAGGGGAAAATCAGTTTCCTCCAGAAACAAATACCCACATAGGTTATTCAATCCCAAGCAGTTGGCCTTGGACACATACACATATGAGCAAAGCCAAAGAGAGTCAGTAGGTTACTTATACATAAGTGCACATATATAGTACATACATATACACATGCACATATATAGTATATTACATATATATACACATGCACATATATAGTATATTACATACATACACATATGTACATATATGCAAAAATAATAAGATGAGATCCTGAATTTGGAGGGCAGGGGACAAGGGAGGAGTTGGAAGGGGACAGGGAGGGACATGTAGACAGAGCTCATATAAGAAGTCTGCAAAAAAAAAAAAATGAAACGAACAAAAAAAAACTATTAACAACAAAAAGGCCATGGGCTGGAGAGATGGCTCACTGGTAAGAACACTGCTGCTCTTCCAGAGGATCTGAACTCACATCCTAGCACCTATGTGGCAGCTCACAATAATCTATAACTCCAGTTCCAAGGGCTCCAATAGCCTCTGTGGGTACTAGGCATGAACGTGATATACAAACATACATGCAGGCGAAACACCCATACACATAAGACATGGAAAAAATCAGAATACATATTTTTAAAGGAGTTTGAACAGAAATACCCTCAATGGAGGGGCAATGCTGCCCCCAGAAGTAACATGGGCTACTAAATGAAAACCACAGTGCCAAGCAGGTAATACCTCCCTGTCAGTTACTGGTCAAGGAGGCCCCAGAGACACCCAAAACAGCAGGGGCTAATGCCATTAATTTGTTTGTTTGTTTGAGACAGGGTTTCTCTATACAACAGCCCTGGCTATCCTGAAACTTGCTTTATAAACCAGGCTAGCCTCAAACTCACAGAGATCTACCTGCCTCTGCCTCCTAAATGCTGGGATTAAAGGTGTGCGCCACCACACCTGGCACGATTAATCTTGATTACCCACCATAACTAAATGCTAAGGCTCTACTGCTGAAGATATCACTCCCCACTCTGAATGCAGGACATAGAAAAATCAACCTCCTCCCAGGCTGGCTTGTTGTAGAATATTATTTTAAGGTGTGTTACTTTTGTTTATGTTGAATTTGTTTAACTCTGTGAAGCTGTGTTACTTTGACTTTCTAAAACACCTGATGGTCTAATGAAGGGCTGAATGGTCAATAGTGAGGCAGGAGAAAGGATAGGCAGGGCTGGCAGGCAGAGAGGATAAGAAGAAGAAAAGAGATGGAGGAGTGAAAGAGAAGAAGTAGCCAGAGAAGGAGGAAGACTCCAGGGGCCAGCCACCCAGCTACACAGCGAGCCTCAGAGTAAGAGTAAGATTTACAGAAGTAAGAGAACGGGAAAAGCCCAGAGGCAAAAGGGTGATGGGCTAAATTAAAGTTAAGGAAAACTGGCAAGAAACAAGCCAAGCTACTATCCCTCACCATCACCTCCAGTGACCCACTGGGAAACCTTTTGTTTCCTGGGTCCATGGTCTTGTACTCTGCAGAACAATAAGTTTTTGTCCCGGACACAGGAATGTTTCTGCCAGGAGGCACAATAAACACCCCACTGAACTGGAAGCCTAGACTTCTCCCTGGCCATTTTGGGTTCCTGATGCCCATGAATCAATAGGCTAAAAAAGAACAGTGGTAAGAGGCGTGATTAATCCGGATTACTAGGGGGAAATTGGACCGCCATTCCACAGTGCAAGTAAAGGAGAGTATGTAGACAACCATCTCCAGGGATCTAGCTGGTGGGGTGTAGCACAAATCTCTAAAGATCTTATCAAATAAAAACAAACCCGGAGCCAGGTATTGGGGTGAATGCTGGAAGATCAGAGAAGCAGAACGAGCCACAGCTTCCTCACCTTGCCAACTCCTCAGCTGATCCTGTTTCCTCAGACTGGAAGCCTCTGAGTCCTCATCCGAATGGATCTCAGCTGAACTGCTGCTCAAAAGCCTAAAAGCTTAATCAGGCTCTAGTTCCTGGTTTTCATGCCTATATGCCTTTCTGCTTTCTGCCATCACTTCCTGGGATTAAAGGTGTGTGTCACCATGCCTGGCTGTTTCCAGTGTGGCCTTGAACTCACAGAGATCTGGATGGATCTCTACCTCCAGAAGGCTAGGATTAAATGTGTGAGTGCCACCACACTTTTTCTGGCCTCTATATCTAGTGGCTGTTCTGTTCTCTGGCCCCAGATAAATTTATTAGGGTGCATGACATATTGGGGAACACAATATCACCACAGTGGGGGAAGGCATGGTGTAAAAGCAGGAAGTTGAGAGAGCATATGCCAACCTCACACTAAAGTGAGGAGAAAGAGAACTGGGAGTGGGTGGGGCTCCTTAGACCACCAACCTCCAGGGAAGCCCTTCTTCTAGCAAGGCTGCACATCCTAAAAATTGCATTAACTACCTGCAGACCGAGTGCTCAAGTACGTGAGCCTGTGGGGTCATTTCTCATTCAGGCTATATCACAAACACTTTACCTAAGACAAGTAACTAGGAGAGAAAAGGTTCTGAGCCGGGCGGTGGTGGCGCACGCCTTTAATCCCAGCACTCGGGAGGCAGGGGCAGGAAGATCTCTGTGAGTTTGAGGCCAGCCTGGTCTACAGAGTGAGATCCAGGACAGGCACCAAAACTACACAGAGAAACCCTGTCTCGAAAAACCAAAAAAGAAAAGGTTCTGGGCCCATCAGATTGACGCCAAGCTTGAATGGCCTGAGTTTAAGCCCTAGGACCCACATGGGAAGAGGAGGAAATCAGCTCCTATAAGTTATCCTCTGACCTCCCCATGTGCTGTGACATAAGTGAATGTGTGTGTACACACTTGGTGGTCAGCCTCAGGAGGAGGAAGTGGCCAAACAAGGAATAGACCTCGGTGGCTAGCTTTAGGGATGTCATCTAATGGTTTTTAGCTGAGACAACCAGCTGTACTGGTGGCCAGGGTCCCTTCACCTCTGACATGACCAGCTGTACTGGTGGCCAGGGTCCCTTCACATCTGGGATGACCAGCTTACAGCTTTACTTCACCCATAGTTTTGGAGGTTCCAGTCCATCAACAAATTACCTGGGCCTGTGTCAAGGGAGTTCATTATGGTGGCAGCAGGTAACTGAGCAAAACACACACCCAATGGCCAGAAAGCCAAAGCAAGGAGGCGCCCTTATCCCGCAACCCCAAGGCCATGACATCAGTAACCCAGTGACCTCCCACTAGGAGCTCCTGAGGTTTCAGGTCCCCTGAACAGTGCTATGCTGCAACACGGGCTTTGGGGGCATTCTTGCTGTGTGACACTGTTCTTGGGGAGATATAAGCAAACATTTGTTCCGCCCAAATAGGGAACTGACAACAGGTCAAAGTACAGATACCATCCACCATCAACCTGCTCGACCTGGAGGACCAGTGAGTTTCACTGGGGTCACTTTCAGGAGCGGAAAGGGCTCACACAGCTGCATCCCCAAGCCCACCCCAGCACGGGGGACGGTTCACAGAAGTTGGAACCAGAGCACACTGCACAGCCTGCATGCAGCTCAGCATGTCAGAGGACAGCATGTCAGAGAACATCCTTCCCAGGCAGTTCAGCAGGCTGAGAGTCTCTCAGCAGCGCCCACTGCTTCTATCTGTGCTGGGAGGCAGGGGCTACCTGAAGCCATTGAATTGTTTACGGCTGAAAGAGCTTCCAGGCAGGCTGGGATGTTTCAGGGCTCCACATAACACCTGTTATTTCACCTCCCCTGTAAACATCCTGTCTTAATGAGCTTTTCCCTTCAAACATCCTGTTTTGCCTCCCTTTTAACATCCTGTCTTAAAATATTCTGCAGTTTGGGGCTGGAGAGATGGCTCAGCAGTTAAGAGCATTGGCTGTTTTTCCAAAGGACCTGGGCTCAATTCCCAGCATCCACATGGCAGCTCATAACCCTGTAACGCCAGTCCCAGGAGATCTGATACCCAAAAGAGGATCCTGATTGAGGAGGAAAAAAATAAACAAAAAAGACTACGAACTGAACGAATTTACTAACAAATAGGAAATTTTAGGTTACACAGGAATAAGGAAATGAGTAAGAAACTCCGTCATCTGAAACACAGAAGTGAAGAACTGCCCATGTCTGCTTCTGTGGACCTGCCCCATCCAGCCCAAGAAAACCCACAGCTCCTCCCCCATAGCTGCTCCAGACCCCGCCTACAGAGTACTTAGGCTCGGGCCTAGAGCCCATGTGTCTCTCCTGCTTCCTTTCCCTTAGAGTCAGTTGCTTTGCCCAGATTAAACCTGGTCTTATTGATTCTACTAGATTCGGTTTATTGCATCGGCAGACAGACTTAATATTGGGGTATGGAAACCTTTCACTAAGGGGTTGAGGTTTTTATTATTTAGATATGAGGGAGAGCACAGGCAGAGGCAGAGATACCTGGGAAGTCCAGAGTGAACATGACCCGCCAACTGAACCCGGCCATATGAGAAGGGAGAGGGGACCGGATGGGGGGATGGGAAGAGGCCAAAATGGACGGGCATGAGCAAAATGCCTGGGTTATATAAGGAAGAGCAGCCGGCGACAGGGCAGTGAAGCTCTGGGGCTGGAGAGGTTGAGGGTAGGGGGCAGGGTATGCTAGCCAGGAGGGCTGCGTAACAGACTGAGGGATGCTGGGAGAACCTGGTGGCCAGCGCCCACTTTGATATGTTAAATAGGCACCTCATACATTTGTCCTGAGTTTGAGACCTAACAGTTGGCATCTGCTCTTCTCCCTTAAGTGACCACCAAGTCTCAGGCACATTCTGTCTACTAAAAATAAAACACAACTAGAAACCTTCAAATTTTGGCTTCTGTAAAACGTGCTCAGCTTCATGAAAATGCTCTTTGGAGTGGGAATCAAAAGAGCACCCCATGATGGTCACAAGATTAAGATGATACTTAACCCTATATAAATATGAAATATTTCTTCTCAAGACTGGGTCTCTTTAAGCAATAGTTAAAAGCTAGGTTGCATGCTTAATTAAACAGTTTTTCATTTTATTTCCAAGTGATGAGAATTTCTCACTGGGGAAGGGTCAGCCTCCCCTAGCAATCTGGAACTCACTCTGTAGACCAGGCTGCCCTCAAACTCACAGAGATCCACCTGCCTCTGCCTCCTGAGTGCTGGGATTAAAGGCGTGCACCACCATGCCCGGCTGTATTTAGGGTTTTTATTGCTGTGATAAAACACCATGACCAAAGAAAGCAACTTGGGGAGGAAAGGGTTTATTTAGCTTACCCTTTCACATCACTGTTCATCATGGGAGGTCAGGCCAAGAACTCAAAACAGGGCAGGAACTTTAGGGCAAGAGCTGAAGCAGGGCTATAGAGGAGTGGAGCTTACTGGCTTGCTCAGCCTGCTTCTTACAGAACCCAGGACCACCTGCCCCACCCACAATGGGCTGGGCCCTCGGATAGAATTCTAGCCCCTATTCCAGGGCCTTACATCCTATGTAAACCGTGTGGCACAGCTATGGTTAAACCCATTATGTGCATGTGCGGGGATGGGGGTGGGGAATCCATAAAAAGCGGGTCACAGACTCCTCCCCCTTCTCTTTCCTGCACGACCATTTCCATGGGCCTAAGCACATCTTTCCTTAATCAAACTCTTATAGTGGGCTTTGTGGTACCTCGTGGCTTTTCTCCCACGGTCAACAGCGCCGCTTAATGAATAACACAGCGCCACATAAAACTAACACCCTCCCTCATCATTAATTAAGAAAATACCCTACAGGCTTGTCTACAGCCAGATCATATGGAGGCAATTTCTCAATTGAGGCTCCCTCCTTTCCCATAACTCTAGCTTGTGTCAAATTGACATAAAACTTGCCAGAACATGCATTTTCTGATTGTTGAGTCAATATTTAAGAATGATACTGTTTTCAGGGGGGTCCACAGTGGTCCAGAACCACACTCATCATCCCATCCTTTGTCCCTATGGATGCGGCAAGTTTTACTCTCTGATGGGAATGCAGAGTACATTCCTTCCTGTGAAATGAACTCAGAGCTACCTCAGGTTGGGCTCCTACTTATTAAGAGGCTTAGCAGCTGAACCAGCAGACAATTGGAAAAAGCTTTGTTTGAGCCGGGCGGTGGTGGAGCATGTCTTTAATCCCAGCACTCGGGAGGCAAAGGCAGGCAGATCTCTGTAAGTTCGAGGCCAGCCTGGTCTATAGAGCGAGTTTCAGGACAGCCAAGGCTGTTTCATGGAGAAACCCTATCTGAAAAACAAAAACAAACCAAACAGCTTTGTCTGAATATGGGACAGCGCTTCAGGGAATGTTACATGCCAGAAAGGCAAGAGTTCATATCCAAGGATAACAGATATCACCTTCCTTCATCTATCCGGGACTACCCGGGCCAGCGTCGTAAGCTGGCTAGGGCGCCTTCCTCTTCTGCGGCTCCACTCTCACACAGGTGACTCTGCCACAACCTTCCCGGGGGCGGAGCCATTTTCTGAAGTAGGGCAATGTTAGACACATAGGTCTTATTCTGCAGCCTAGCCTGGTTTAGAACTTACTGTGTGGCCTCCACTGGCCTCAACTCCTCAAGTGTTGGGATTACAAGACTTAATAGTCATGCTCAGCCCAGTCAACAATGGACCACACACACAACACAAGCCATAAGGATTCTGTTGTTCAGTGTGTGAGTCCATCTGCGTCTTGTAGCCATGCCCTATGATGCCTTCCTCAGCGGCACTGGTACACACAGTTGCATCTCATTGGTAGTCAGCAGTTTAAAAAAATACAGATTTATTATGTTTCAATGATACAGAGACCAAGACACATAAGCTTAGTCTTCATGTTAAATATAAACAAACACCAAAAATACTATAAAAACAAATTAGGAAATACCCTTCCAAGCTGCATCCTTATTAAAACTGCATTGGTGGGAGACCATCTGTCTTAAGACCACCATATTCTGCAATCACTGGTTAATGCTGCAGCAGCAGAAGTAAAGAGAGCTACATCAAGTCCTGGTGGCTCAGTTCTGTAATCCCAGCACTTGGGAAGCTGAGACAGGAGGATTGCTACAAGTCTGAAACTAGCACAGGCCACACAGTGAGTTCTAAACCAGGCTGGGATACCAAATAAGACCCTGACTCAAAAATAACAAAATTAAAACAAAAAACAAAAAGAACAGCCATGGTTTTGATGTATCTACAAGCTGGCAAGCTGACCAGAGGCCATGGTGGGCACATGACCTGAGAATTCAATACCCAGCAAACACAAATGATGCAGGATGCTTGCTGGCTTCCACAGTGGGAAGGTTTGCTCCTAACCCCGAGTGGACATGCTGCATCAGGAAGACCTCAGAGTCAGGCTGACATGATCCCTGTCAGTTCTGAGTCTTTGTCCTCAAGAGGCACAAAGCACGTCTTGACAATCCCTGATGGGGCAGTATGATGCAGAGGGACCACCGTCTCTGTCTCCCCTACATTTCAGTAGCTACGGGATAACACAGAGCCTCATGGAGAGGACAGAGCCTAGCCCAGAAGTCTTCACTCCTCAAACAGGGCTTCACCCAACGCAGTCTCTCCCACAGATCTGGGACAAGCACCTCCTCCTGGGTGTTCTCAGAGTCAGTTACGTGACTCCGAGGCAGTGGGGCTGCGGACTGTGGACATGAGGTGTGACTTGTAGGTTTTGCTCAGGCCCGTCATCCAGAACTTGAGCAGCTTGACGTTGTCTTCCTCTGAGGCGCCGAGGACGCTCAGGAGCTTCTGCGTGTCCTCCTTGGGGCGACTGTCCACCTTGGTGAATTTAAAGAGGACTTTCACTTTGCTACAGGAAACAGAAAACAAGCACTTAGACCCACGGCCCAAGTACCAAGCTTTCCTCATGGGCCCAACTTCCAGAGCAGTGAGAGTTCTGCAGGCCCCGCTGGAGTTCCTCCATGCAGAGGAAGGGCACAGGGCTACAGAATGCCATGCTTAGGGCCTCACCCTGAGGAAGGCCAGGCCACCACCATGGCACAAAGAGAAAGGTGTATTGCAGTCTCAGCTACTCAGGAGGCTGAAACAGGAGGATTCCTTGAACCCAGGAAGGTCAAAGCCAGCTTGGGTAAGACAGGAAAAAAACAATCCTCTCAAAAAAGAGAGAGAGAGGGGCTGGAGAGATGGCCCAGCGGTTAGGAGCGCTGGCTGTTCCTCTAGAGAGCCGGGGTTCAATTCCCAGCACCCACATGTCTGTGTCTCCATCACAACTGTCTGTAACTCCAGTTCCAGGAGGTTCATGGCACCAGGGATGCATGTGGTGCATGCATGCAAAATACCCATATGCATAAAATAAATCTTAAAAAAGAAAGATAAATTTTTTTTTTTTTTTTTTTTTTTTCCCGAGACAGGGTTTCTCTGTGTAGCTTTGCGCCTTTCCTGGAACTCACTTGGTAGTCCAGGCTGGCCTCGAACTCACAGTGATCCGCCTGGCTCTGCCTCCCGAGTGCTGGGATTAAAGGTGTGCGCCACCACCGCCCGGCAGAAAGATAAATTTATGAAGAAATAACTGCTCATGAGCTTCACTGCATTATTTGAAACCAGGAAAATGTTCAACTAGTTCAGTTGATTTGATAAACTAAGACTCAAGGCACAAGGAAACAAGTAACTTTCCCTTATAAGGCAGTAACAAGGGCTGCCCGGCTGCACCCTGCTTTAAGCGTGCTGAGGTCTGATGCCTCACATCCTCCACCCCTCCAAAACCAAAGGTGATTTTTTTTTTTTTTTTTTTTTTTTTTTTTTTTTTTTTTTTTTTGGTTTTTCAAGACAGGGTTTCTCTGTGTAGCTTTGCGCCTTTCCTGGATCTCGCTCTGTGGACCAGGCTAGCCTCGAACTCACAAAGATCCCCCTGGCTCTGCCTCCCGAGTGCTGGGATTAAAGGCGTGCGCCACCACCGCCCGGCCAAAGGTGAATTAAGGAATAAAGAAACAGCACTTCGGTTGTTCTGAACCTCTTTCACATGGCCAGCATCAAATCTCAACAGCTACCACCAACCACCTCCCAGGGCACAGGGGTCCAAGGCGGGAGATACTGGATCAAGTCCCAAGGTCACCAAGCTCCTAAGCAGCAGGGCTAGTGTCTGAACCCCACTCTTTACTCTTACAGGCTCCTGAGGGCCACGGCCTGGCCTCCTTTTAACAACCCCCCCCCCATCTGCTTTTCCACATGAGCCCGCCCACCGCCATGGAGAGCTTCCCCTCCCCCACGAAGCTGGGGAAGCGGTCATGGCAAGGCTCGGGCTTACTTCATCCACTCTTCCTTGAGGCAGATGAGGCACTGGTCCACCACGTCCACAGACAGGTTCTGGTTGGTCAGGGCTGCTTCAATCTTATTCAGGATGGTGGGCCCAACTGGGGGTACAGACACTGGATGAGAAGAGGCCTTGGTGGCCCCGCAGGCCCCGACAAACGGTGGCAGCAGCAGCAGCAGCAGCACCCACCTCTGTCTGCGGCCACAGGGCTCCCACTGGTCACCACAAACTCGTACTTGCTGAGGGACGGGTCGTCCTCGCATCCAGCTGGGTGGAGGTTTGAGCGTGTGGCTGTGTGGACCTCCACAACAACGGCAAACTCTGTGGCAGCAGAAAGCACGCTATCTCGTGACGTGTCCCCTGACCCCCACCACAAGCACCCCCAGGCATACACTGTCAGGGACGGGCCTCCCATGAGTGAAGCCTTGGTGCTTAAGACCTGCTGCAGTTTTTGCGTTAAGGGTTAGTTTTTGCCTCAGCTAAACTACAAGTAACTCTTAAATTACAATGATCATACATCACAAACATAAATTCATTCTAAGAAGCCCTCTGTGAATGGGTCCACTATTAGTCTACCCTGTAGATGGAAACTGCCTTGAGGTTCAGTGGCCACACAGACACACAGCTAGGGGCACAGGAATTTCACAGCCAAACACCTCTGCACAGACCAGTCCTAACTCGATCAGAAGGCATCGCTCCAGGGGCTCAGGACACCCCCAGTCCTCTCTGGGGCTGCAGAATACTGCCTTGCCATAAATCTGTGACTTGGATCCAGGTTGCCTTTGAGAGCATCAGGCAGTACGTGTCTCAAAGAGGGAACTTACCTGAGGCCAGCACATGAGCAGGGATAGGCACGGGAGGACTGAGCCCCAGGAAGTTGCAGCGATAGGCCTCCTCATACTGGCTGCTGTACGGGATGATTCGGACACAGCCGACAGGCAGCATGGTCTGTGGAGGACAGGCGGGCTCAGAACCCACCACAAGAGCACCCTCTGGATCTGGTCCACAGCCTCCCACCTTAGTGGGTCCCTGGTCTCTCAGCCACATGTGGTCTCCCACCAAGAGGCCCCGATGCTGACATGTGCGGCCTCTGCCGGTATCTTTGCCTGCTCGGATGCTCACTGCACAGAGAGGCACTGGGGGGTTTTGGCAGCCAGCAGACCTGCTGTGAGCTGCTCCTACATCACCACCCCAACCTGAGACCAGCTGTGCATGGTCTCAGCATCAGCAAGTTACCTGCCAACCAACCTTTCAGAAGAACTTCAGATTGAGGAAGGAGAAAACTGTAGCTGTCCATAGTGACAATACAGTCCCTGCCACAGGAGTGCCAATGCCGCCATTGTCACCAGGCAAAGGAAACCCATTTCTGAGGCTCTGCACTGGTACCCCTAATATTCCACCTCTGTCAAACATCAGCACACAGGGAAAGATTCTCACCCGGAGGACTTCAAATGCGGAATGGACGAGGTGCACATCGCTGCTTTTCCAGATCACTTGATTTCCCATGAGGACATGCCAGGCCAACATACGAAAAGAGGAGGCACCCAAGACCTGAAATACAGCACACAGTTCTTCGTGCATTTTATAGGAGCCAATCTGGCCCCATATGCTCAGAGACTAGACTCTCTTTACTGTAAAGAAGGTCACAGTCAGCAAAGGGAAAGTTACTTCTCTTCCTAGGGATACTGGTGACCTGTCCAAAGCTGACAGGGGACAGGAGAAGTCCCCAGATTCCAAAGGTATTACATTCTTACCATCCCTCTCCCAACTCTACTTTGAAAAATACGAAGCAAACGGTGTTGAGGTCTTGCAGCTGTCTCCCTGTCTAGACACACTGTCATACTGGAGTGTTTGGAGGTGAACATCTGCCTCATCACACCTGCATCAGGAAGACTGAGGGCTCTGCCTCCATCCCCAGGATGCGCCCACGTCCTGGCACTCGCCCAAGCCAGCTGCCTGATGACAGCCTTCTCCACAGTTAGCTCTTCAGATGCCATCACCGCATCAGGTCTGCTTCTGTTTGTGGTATCTTTACTCTTTAACCCAAAACAGCCTCTCTCCTCCCTGCCTCTCCGAAACTCCTCAGCACTGACAGGAGGTAGCCTGTGGTTTCCTGAGGCCAAACATGACCTTGAAACAAAACAAGACAAACAAAAACAGAGGCTACAAGACCACACTTTATGAAACTCAATGCCGCCAACACTCCTGCCTGCAACAGAAATCACAGTCCCGGCTATCATAACCTCATAGAGAGTCAGCGAAGCCAGCTCGGCACAGGAGAACACATGTCCCCAAGCAGAAACTCCAAGGCTCAATCCGTCTGCCTGGGGATCGAACTCAGGACTTCATGGCTGTCGGCGGGGGCCTTACCAGTGGGTCATCTCACTAGCCTCTCCACTCTCCAAAATGGAAATAATTCTTGGCTGGTAAAATTAATGCTCATTGAAAAAAAAAAAAATAAAGAAGGTAAGAGAGATGGCTTGGTGGCTAGAGAGAGGCGCTTGCCATGTAAGCCTGGCACCTGAGATTCATGTCCAGACAGCACCCACATAGAGTAGGAAGGAGAAAATGACTACAAGATTGGCCTCTGACCTCCACATGTACACCATGGCATGTGTACCCCCTACACAATAATAATAGTAATAAAACTTAAAATTCTAAATTAAAAAGAAAGAGAAATACAGTACGAAAGTAAACTTGACATAGTTGCACATGCCTAGAATCCTAGCACTTGGTAAACACGCCCAGAAACGTAAGACCATCCTCAGCTATAGTGAGTTCAAAGCCAACCTAGGATACATGAGACTCTGTCTCAAAAAGGTAAAAATAGCACGAAAAGGGGATAATTTGCCTTTACCTGGAACAATCCTCTCCTCTCCTCTGACCCAACAAACTACATTAATCTCATCAGATGATTTTTGATTTTCGTCTCTGGTGTGTATACGGACATCCCACTTCGTGTGGCCTGCTTGCTTTTTCAAGCTAAGTAACATTCCACTGTCTAGATACACTGTAACAGTGCGGTTATGCCGGATTATTCCAGGAAAGACCATTAAAGTCTAGCCTGCATACAGACAGATAATGGTGCTTCCCAACACCTTCAGGAGGTCTAGATTGGCAAGGTTACAGGAGTAGAGGAACCCTTGCAGACAAGACGCTGGGCTGGGGACAGCTCAGCTTCAGTGCAAACTATGAGGGCTTGAGTTTGCACCCCAGAACTCAAATGAAAAAGGCACCCAAGGCACACGCTTGTCAACCTAGAGCTGGGAAGGCACAGGTGGCAGATCCCGGGGCACACAACCCAGCCAACTAGTGTATCTGACCAGTCTCAGGCCTGTTGGGGACACTGTCTCGAAACACAATGTCAACAGTGTTCGGTTGGAAGTTCCGCCTCAGCCCCCACTCCTCCCTCTCCAAACCCCGCCCTCCCAAAGACTGCCGAAGTCCAGGCTCCTCCCCCAAGCTCAAGACCGTGTCTACAGGGTATTCAAGGTCTGGTCCCTAGACCTGCCATGTGATCTCCTCTCACTTCTGGGGGCACTGGACAGTCACCCCAGAGTGCTTTGCTCAGATTAAACCTGGTCTTTTTAAATTCGGCTTGATCTGGCTTATTCCATCGGTGAAGAAACCCACTATTGAGGGTCCAAAAATACCTATCAAACAGCACCCAGAAGAATGCCACTCTGGCCTCTACACACATGTGCATACATGAACATGTACACAAACACACCAGATGCCCATTCTGTCCTGGAGTTAAGACGCCTGACATCCACTGTGCCCTCAGCCACCCACCACTGAGAAGTTCCGAGTGTCACCCCGCCCGTGGATGTAGAAGCAGCTCCGACCCGGAGGACAGGCACACTGCAGAGTGGCCTGAGCTCTTCTCAGTTAGGTCTACACCCCTGCTTACCTGTCTCATGTGTCGGAGGGACTTGAAGACAGAAAGCTGTGGCGGCTGCCAGCTCCCACAGCCTGAGAGGAAGGATGACTCCGCCGGGCAGGGGGGCAGCGCACGCCCTTCAGCACCCTCTGGCGTAACAGCAGCTTTCTCCTCCTCTTCAGCCTCAGAATTGTCCCAACTTTCTGATTCTTCCTCTAAGTCTACAGGACAGACAAACAGGACAGGTATGGAGTGTGCTTCCCCTTAGATGCTACAGCCTGGTTCTGTGGCCATTTCTGCCTCAGGGCACCCATGGCTACATCACCAATTCCTGTTGTATCCAGAGAGACCGACGACCACGTGCTACCGACTGGGCATCTGGGGCGGACGGGGAACAGCTTGGGCAGAAGGGACATCTTAGAAGTTTTTCCTGCAGATGCTGGCTACTCTCCACTGCTGGGAGGCCTGACCACTCAGTGCAGACAACATGTTTATCAGTACTGCGCTGCCAGGGGCTAGTCCTTGTGTCCCCCACACCAACCCACCCCGTCTCCCCCAAGCCAGACAAGACACGAACGTTTTACTTCCGTTAGTCCTCATGGCGGACCTTCACAGTAGCATCTCCGCTGCATGTCACAATGAGACCCAGAGAGCTGGGTGCCCAAAAGCACAGAGCCAGAGTTTGAAGCCAGTTCTGTCTGACTTGAAGGCAAGCCTGAGTCCATACTCATATCCTTCATGACCCAATTCAGTTTAAATGTGGCTAAGAGCCCTGTCTGCCCACATATCTCACTCTTATCCCAGGAAACACATCCCACCAAGACATGACTCTAATGGCCGGCAGAACCTTTCTATGTGTGAGTCATACTATACTGGAACGGTTCTAGTACTGACTGAACCATAGGGATGGGAAAGCAACTCCAAGCTCTGTCTTTTCTGAGTGTGTCTGGCTCTTGAGACCTTGCTCCTGAGGACCTGTCAGAGCACAAGCATGTGCAGAGTGAGCGCTCAACTGACCACAACCTGGAAAGAGCTCCAACTACTTACAATGGAGGAGTGGTAGCGTCATCAGGAACAAAATGTATACCATATACCATAAGTAACCATTGCTATTCCACCTCTCAGCCGTCACGGGGTAGAGGGGAGGAGGAAGGAGGATGGGTCAGGACTATGAACTCCAGAACTCAAATAATCTCTATGGAAGTTGAGCCACAAGTGAGGCCTGCACTCATGCATTGGGACCACCCTAGGAAGTCAGTCACATAGGACTCTAAAACCAAGGTGTAGAGATTCTAAGCATGGATGTAGGGATGATATTGTCCAATGATTTCTTCTGAATTGAAACATTTTAAGGAGAAGAGCGGCTCATGAGATACAAGTCTCAGGAAGTTCCCGAAACTAACAAGATTCACAAGGCTTCTCTCCAAGGTTACAGAATCAAAACACAATTGCTGGGGAGCTATCTAGAGGAATCTCTGGCAGTGGAGCTACCTGCAGGAAACTCTCCAACCTACTGAGCTACCTGAAAGTCCTGCAGGGAGTTCTGGGGATCCCGAACCCACTTGGGAATGGGCCACCAAGGCAACCATCACGGAAGATGAGACAGAATCATAACAAAATCACCAAGAGCATGGAACTGGTTGTCACAACGGCCCTTCAGCCTTGTTCATATCTAAACTCCCTTGTACCAGCTCCACTCACTGTGGCAGCCACAAAGCCAGGGGCCCTGCTGCCACCACAGATGGCCCAGCAGAGATAAAGTCTTACCAGCAAGCTTCTCCATCTGGACCAGGGTGTCTTCTGTGGGTGCCCCCTCCAACAGCTTTTCTGTCAGTCGGCTACCACACGCCTTCAGGAGCCTGGAGATGGAGACAATACCAGTCATGAGGTATCCCTGCCAACGGGAAAACTGAACCTGAGGCTTACCAAGCCCTTGGTTCAACTCCAGGTCACAGAAAATGACCTACACAAGCATATTGGAGGACCCCACCACCACCACCGAGGAAACAGTCTCCAAGACATGAGTCTGGTCCTCCATTAAAGGGGATGAGAAAAATGGGCTGGGGGAGGTTTGGAGGAATTGTTGGTTTTAATCCCAATTCAGAAGTCACCTTTGAGACAAAAGGAACATTGGTAGCACACCAGAGAGCTCTTTAGTTCTGGGTGAAGTAATGTCCTTATGGCTACATTATAGATGGAAAGACAAACCAAAACATTCTAGACAATTCTCAAAGGAAGAAATTACAAATGGCCAGTAAGTATGTGAAGACATACTCAACACCCTTCGCTATCAGGGGAGCACAAATTAAGTCTGCCTTCAGATTCCACTTCATACCAGTCAGCATGGTTGTC